>NW_026902442.1:0-269062 GCF_027409185.1 Cynocephalus volans | reverse complement strand
CTTCTCCATTTAGAATCCAGCATATCTCACTGAACCGAAGAAGTGCTAGTTAGAAGGCAGTTAGAGCTGCAAGCAGTTTGGTTTGGGAAATTAGACGCGAAATGAAACTGCAAATGCCTTCCAACAGGCTTGGAAAAGTGTGTTCTATATCTCTGCCAAACAAACTCCCCGGAGGTTGAGCTTTCAGAAGCTAGTTTAACTCTAAGGGAGGAAGCAGCAGAATGTGCCTCTCACATCTAGCCTGTAGGAATTCAGGTTGGCAAGTTCTATGGGGAAGCCCATTGGCGCCTTCGTTGGAAACGGGTTTGGAAATTTCAGTTTCAAAATCTCTGTGAAAAAAGCGTCAGAGAAGCTTCTCCGTTTAGAATCCAGCATATCTTACTGAACCGAAGAAGTGGTAGTTAGAAGGGAGTTAGAGCTGCAAGCAGTTTGGTTTGGGAAATTAGACGCGAAATGAAACTGCAAATGCCTTCCAACAGGCTTGGAAAAGTGTGTTTCTATATCTCTGCCAAACAGACTCCCCGGAGGTTGAGCTTTCAGAAGCTAGTTTAACTCTAAGGGAGGAAGCAGCAGAATGTGCCTCTCACATCTAGCCTGTAGGAATTCAGGTTGCAAAGTTCTATGGGGAAGCCCATTGCTGCCTATGGTGGAAACGGCATGGGAGATTTCAGTTTCAAAATCTCTGTGAAAAAGCGTCAGAGAACAGCTTCTCCGTTTAGAATCCAGCATATCTCACTGAACCGAAGAAGTGGTAGTTAGAAGGGAGTTAGAGCTGCAAGCAGTTTGGTTTGGGAAATTAGATGCGAAATGACACTGCAAAGGCCTTCCAACAGGCTTGGAAAAAGTGTGTTCTATATCTCTGCCAAACAGACTCCCCGGAGGTTGAGCTTTCAGAAGCAAGCTTAACTCTTAGGGAGGAAGCAGCAGAATGTGCCTCTCACATCTAGCCTGTAGGAATTCAGGTTGGCAAGTTCTATGGGGAAGCCCATTGCTGCCTATGGTGGAAACGGCATGGGAGATTTCAGTTTCAAAATCTCTGTGAAAAAGCGTCAGAGAAGCTTCTCCGTTTAGAATCCAGCATATCTCACTGAACCGAAGAAGTGCTAGTTAGAAGGCAGTTAGAGCTGCAAGCAGTTTGGTTTGGGAAATTAGACGCGAAATGAAACCGCAAATGCCTTCCAACAGGCTTGGAAAAGTGTGTTCTATATCTCTGCCAAACAAACTCCCCGGAGGTTGAGCTTTCAGAAGCTAGTTTAACTCTAAGGGAGGAAGCAGCAGAATGTGCCTCTCACATCTAGCCTGTAGGAATTCAGGTTGGCAAGTTCTATGGGGAAGCCCATTGGCGCCTTCGTTGGAAACGGGTTTGGAAATTTCAGTTTCAAAATCTCTGTGAAAAAGCGTCAGAGAAGCTTCTCCGTTTAGAATCCAGCATATCTTACTGAACCGAAGAAGTGGTAGTTAGAAGGGAGTTAGAGCTGCAAGCAGTTTGGTTTGGGAAATTAGATGCGAAATGACACTGCAAAGGCCTTCCAACAGGCTTGGAAAAGTGTGTTCTATATCTCTGCCAAACAGACTCCCCGGAGGTTGAGCTTTCAGAAGCAAGCTTAACTCTTAGGGAGGAGGCAGCAGAATGTGCCTCTCACATCTAGCCTGTAGGAATTCAGGTTGGCAAGTTCTATGGGGAAGCCCATTGCTGCCTATGGTGGAAACGGCATGGGAGATTTCAGTTTCAAAATCTCTGTGAAAAAGCGTCAGAGAAGCTTCTCCGTTTAGAATCCAGCATATCTCACTGAACCGAAGAAGTGGTAGTTAGAAGGGAGTTAGAGCTGCAAGCAGTTTGGTTTGGGAAATTAGACGCGAAATGAAACTGCAAATGCCTTCCAACAGGCTTGGAAAAGTGTGTTCTATATCTCTGCCAAACAGACTCCCCGGAGGTTGAGCTTTCAGAAGCAAGCTTAACTCTTAGGGAGGAAGCAGCAGAATGTGCCTCTCACATCTAGCCTGTAGGAATTCAGGTTGGCAAGTTCTATGGGGAAGCCCATTGCTGCCTATGGTGGAAACGGCATGGGAGATTTCAGTTACAAAATCTCTGTGAAAAAGCGTCAGAGAAGCTTCTCCGTTTAGAATCCAGCATATCTCACTGAACCGAAGAAGTGGTAGTTAGAAGGCAGTTAGAGCTGCAAGCAGTTTGGTTTGGGAAATTAGACGCGAAATGAAACTGCAAATGCCTTCCAACAGGCTTGGAAAAGTGTGTTCTATATCTCTGCCAAACAAACTCCCCGGAGGTTGAGCTTTCAGAAGCTAGTTTAACTCTAAGGGAGGAAGCAGCAGAATGTGCCTCTCACATCTAGCCTGTAGGAATTCAGGTTGGCAAGTTCTATGGGGAAGCCCATTGGCGCCTTCGTTGGAAACGGGTTTGGAAATTTCAGTTTCAAAATCTCTGTGAAAAAGCGTCAGAGAAGCTTCTCCGTTTAGAATCCAGCATATCTCACTGAACCGAAGAAGTGGTAGTTAGAAGGGAGTTAGAGCTGCAAGCAGTTTGGTTTGGGAAATTAGACGCGAAATGAAACTGCAAATGCCTTCCAACAGGCTTGGAAAAGTGTGTTCTATATCTCTGCCAAACAAACTCCCCGGAGGTTGAGCTTTCAGAAGCAAGTTTAACTCTTAGGGAGGAAGCAGCAGAATGTGCCTCTCACATCTAGGCTGTAGGAATTCAGGTTGGCAAGTTCTATGGGGAAGCCCATTGCTGCCTATGGTGGAAACGGCATGGGAGATTTCAGTTTCAAAATCTCTGTGAAAAAGCGTCAGAGAAGCTTCTCCGTTTAGAATCCAGCATATCTCACTGAACCGAAGAAGTGGTAGTTAGAAGGGAGTTAGAGCTGCCAGCAGTTTGGTTTGGGAAATTAGATGCGAAATGACACTGCAAAGGCCTTCCAACAGGCTTGGAAAAGTGTGTTCTATATCTGTGCCAAACAGAGTCCCCGGAGGTTGAGCTTTGAGAAGCAAGCTTAACTCTTAGGGAGGAAGCAGCAGAATGTGCCTCTCACATCTAGGCTGTAGGAATTCAGGTTGGCAAGTTCTATGGGGAAGCCCATTGTCGCCTTCGTTGGAAACGGGTTTGGAAATTTCAGTTTCAAAATCTCTGTGAAAAAGCGTCAGAGAAGCTTCTCCGTTTAGAATCCAGCATATCTCACTGAACCGAAGAAGTGGTAGTTAGAAGGGAGTTAGAGCTGCAAGCAGTTTGGTTTGGGAAATTAGACGCGAAATGAAACTGCAAATGCCTTCCAACAGGCTTGGAAAAGTGTGTTCTATATCTCTGCCAAACAAACTCCCCGGAGGTTGAGCTTTCAGAAGCTAGTTTAACTCTAAGGGAGGAAGCAGCAGAATGTGCCTCTCACATCTAGCCTGTAGGAATTCAGGTTGGCAAGTTCTATGGGGAAGCCCATTGGCGCCTTCGTTGGAAACGGGTTTGGAAATTTCAGTTTCAAAATCTCTGTGAAAAAGCGTCAGAGAAGCTTCTCCGTTTAGAATCCAGGATATCTCACTGAACCGAAGAAGTGGTAGTTAGAAGGGAGTTAGAGCTGCAAGCAGTTTGGTTTGGGAAATTAGACGCGAAATGAAACTGCAAATGCCTTCCAACAGGCTTGGAAAAGTGTGTTCTATATCTCTGCCAAACAGACTCCCCGGAGGTTGAGCTTTCAGAAGCTAGTTTATCTCTAAGGGAGGAAGCAGCAGAATGTGCCTCTCACATCTAGCCTGTAGGAATTCAGGTTGGCAAGTTCTATGGGGAAGCCCATTGCTGCCTATGGTGGAAACGGCATGGGAGATTTCAGTTTCAAAATCTCTGTGAAAAAGCGTCAGAGAAGCTTCTCCGTTTAGAATCCAGCATATCTCACTGAACCGAAGAAGTGGTAGTTAGAAGGGAGTTAGAGCTGCAAGCAGTTTGGTTTGGGAAATTAGATGCGAAATGACACTGCAAAGGCCTTCCAACAGGCTTGGAAAAGTGTGTTCTATATCTCTGCCAAACAGACTCCCCGGAGGTTGAGCTTTCAGAAGCAAGCTTAACTGTTAGGGAGGAAGCAGCAGAATGTGCCTCTCACATCTAGCCTGTAGGAATTCAGGTTGGCAAGTTCTATGGGGAAGCCCATTGCTGCCTATGGTGGAAACGGCATGGGAGATTTCAGTTTCAAAATCTCTGTGAAAAAGCGTCAGAGAAGCTTCTCCGTTTAGAATCCAGCATATCTCACTGAACCGAAGAAGTGCTAGTTAGAAGGCAGTTAGAGCTGCAAGCAGTTTGGTTTGGGAAATTAGACGCGAAATGAAACTGCAAATGCCTTCCAACAGGCTTGGAAAAGTGTGTTCTATATCTCTGCCAAACAAACTCCCCGGAGGTTGAGCTTTCAGAAGCTAGTTTAACTCTAAGGGAGGAAGCAGCAGAATGTGCCTCTCACATCTAGCCTGTAGGAATTCAGGTTGGCAAGTTCTATGGGGAAGCCCATTGGCGCCTTCGTTGGAAACGGGTTTGGAAATTTCAGTTTCAAAATCTCTGTGAAAAAGCGTCAGAGAAGCTTCTCCGTTTAGAATCCAGGATATCTCACTGAACCGAAGAAGTGGTAGTTAGAAGGGAGTTAGAGCTGCAAGCAGTTTGGTTTGGGAAATTAGACGTGAAATGAAACTGCAAATGCCTTCCAACAGGCTTGGAAAAGTGTGTTCTATATCTCTGCCAAACAGACTCCCCGGAGGTTGAGCTTTCAGAAGCTAGTTTAACTCTAAGGGAGGAAGCAGCAGAATGTGCCTCTCACATCTAGCCTGTAGGAATTCAGGTTGGCAAGTTCTATGGGGAAGCCCATTGCTGCCTATGGTGGAAACGGCATGGGAGATTTCAGTTTCAAAATCTCTGTGAAAAAGCGTCAGAGAAGCTTCTCCGTTTAGAATCCAGCATATCTCACTGAACCGAAGAAGTGGTAGTTAGAAGGGAGTTAGAGCTGCAAGCAGTTTGGTTTGGGAAATTAGATGCGAAATGACACTGCAAAGGCCTTCCAACAGGCTTGGAAAAGTGTGTTCTATATCTCTGCCAAACAGACTCCCCGGAGGTTGAGCTTTCAGAAGCAAGCTTAACTGTTAGGGAGGAAGCAGCAGAATGTGCCTCTCACATCTAGCCTGTAGGAATTCAGGTTGGCAAGTTCTATGGGGAAGCCCATTGCTGCCTATGGTGGAAACGGCATGGGAGATTTCAGTTTCAAAATCTCTGTGAAAAAGCGTCAGAGAAGCTTCTCCATTTAGAATCCAGCATATCTCACTGAACCGAAGAAGTGCTAGTTAGAAGGCAGTTAGAGCTGCAAGCAGTTTGGTTTGGGAAATTAGACGCGAAATGAAACTGCAAATGCCTTCCAACAGGCTTGGAAAAGTGTGTTCTATATCTCTGCCAAACAAACTCCCCGGAGGTTGAGCTTTCAGAAGCTAGTTTAACTCTAAGGGAGGAAGCAGCAGAATGTGCCTCTCACATCTAGCCTGTAGGAATTCAGGTTGGCAAGTTCTATGGGGAAGCCCATTGGCGCCTTCGTTGGAAACGGGTTTGGAAATTTCAGTTTCAAAATCTCTGTGAAAAAGCGTCAGAGAAGCTTCTCCGTTTAGAATCCAGCATATCTTACTGAACCGAAGAAGTGGTAGTTAGAAGGGAGTTAGAGCTGCAAGCAGTTTGGTTTGGGAAATTAGACGCGAAATGAAACTGCAAATGCCTTCCAACAGGCTTGGAAAAGTGTGTTCTATATCTCTGCCAAACAGACTCCCCGGAGGTTGAGCTTTCAGAAGCTAGTTTAACTCTAAGGGAGGAAGCAGCAGAATGTGCCTCTCACATCTAGCCTGTAGGAATTCAGGTTGGCAAGTTCTATGGGGAAGCCCATTGCTGCCTATGGTGGAAACGGCATGGGAGATTTCAGTTTCAAAATCTCTGTGAAAAAGCGTCAGAGAAGCTTCTCCGTTTAGAATCCAGCATATCTCACTGAACCGAAGAAGTGGTAGTTAGAAGGGAGTTAGAGCTGCAAGCAGTTTGGTTTGTGAAATTAGATGCGAAATGACACTGCAAAGGCCTTCCAACAGGCTTGGAAAAGTGTGTTCTATATCTCTGCCAAACAGACTCCCCGGAGGTTGAGCTTTCAGAAGCAAGCTTAACTCTTAGGGAGGAAGCAGCAGAATGTGCCTCTCACATCTAGCCTGTAGGAATTCAGGTTGGCAAGTTCTATGGGGAAGCCCATTGCTGCCTATGGTGGAAACGGCATGGGAGATTTCAGTTTCAAAATCTCTGTGAAAAAGCGTCAGAGAAGCTTCTCCGTTTAGAATCCAGCATATCTCACTGAACCGAAGAAGTGCTAGTTAGAAGGCAGTTAGAGCTGCAAGCAGTTTGGTTTGGGAAATTAGACGCGAAATGAAACCGCAAATGCCTTCCAACAGGCTTGGAAAAGTGTGTTCTATATCTCTGCCAAACAAACTCCCCGGAGGTTGAGCTTTCAGAAGCTAGTTTAACTCTAAGGGAGGAAGCAGCAGAATGTGCCTCTCACATCTAGCCTGTAGGAATTCAGGTTGGCAAGTTCTATGGGGAAGCCCATTGGCGCCTTCGTTGGAAACGGGTTTGGAAATTTCAGTTTCAAAATCTCTGTGAAAAAGCGTCAGAGAAGCTTCTCCGTTTAGAATCCAGCATATCTTACTGAACCGAAGAAGTGGTAGTTAGAAGGGAGTTAGAGCTGCAAGCAGTTTGGTTTGGGAAATTAGACGCGAAATGAAACTGCAAATGCCTTCCAACAGGCTTGGAAAAGTGTGTTCTATATCTCTGCCAAACAGACTCCCCGGAGGTTGAGCTTTCAGAAGCTAGTTTAACTCTAGGGGAGGAAGCAGCAGAATGTGCCTCTCACATCTAGCCTGTAGGAATTCAGGTTGGCAAGTTCTATGGGGAAGCCCATTGCTGCCTATGGTGGAAACGGCATGGGAGATTTCAGTTTCAAAATCTCTGTGAAAAAGCGTCAGAGAAGCTTCTCCGTTTAGAATCCAGCATATCTCACTGAACCGAAGAAGTGGTAGTTAGAAGGGAGTTAGAGCTGCAAGCAGTTTGGTTTGGGAAATTAGATGCGAAATGACACTGCAAAGGCCTTCCAACAGGCTTGGAAAAGTGTGTTCTATATCTCTGCCAAACAGACTCCCCGGAGGTTGAGCTTTCAGAAGCAAGCTTAACTCTTAGGGAGGAGGCAGCAGAATGTGCCTCTCACATCTAGCCTGTAGGAATTCAGGTTGGCAAGTTCTATGGGGAAGCCCATTGCTGCCTATGGTGGAAACGGCATGGGAGATTTCAGTTTCAAAATCTCTGTGAAAAAGCGTCAGAGAAGCTTCTCCGTTTAGAATCCAGCATATCTCACTGAACCGAAGAAGTGGTAGTTAGAAGGGAGTTAGAGCTGCAAGCAGTTTGGTTTGGGAAATTAGACGCGAAATGAAACTGCAAATGCCTTCCAACAGGCTTGGAAAAGTGTGTTCTATATCTCTGCCAAACAGACTCCCCGGAGGTTGAGCTTTCAGAAGCTAGTTTAACTCTAAGGGAGGAAGCAGCAGAATGTGCCTCTCACATCTAGCCTGTAGGAATTCAGGTTGGCAAGTTCTATGGGGAAGCCCATTGCTGCCTATGGTGGAAACGGCATGGGAGATTTCAGTTACAAAATCTCTGTGAAAAAGCGTCAGAGAAGCTTCTCCGTTTAGAATCCAGCATATCTCACTGAACCGAAGAAGTGGTAGTTAGAAGGCAGTTAGAGCTGCAAGCAGTTTGGTTTGGGAAATTAGACGCGAAATGAAACTGCAAATGCCTTCCAACAGGCTTGGAAAAGTGTGTTCTATATCTCTGCCAAACAAACTCCCCGGAGGTTGAGCTTTCAGAAGCTAGTTTAACTCTAAGGGAGGAAGCAGCAGAATGTGCCTCTCACATCTAGCCTGTAGGAATTCAGGTTGGCAAGTTCTATGGGGAAGCCCATTGGCGCCTTCGTTGGAAACGGGTTTGGAAATTTCAGTTTCAAAATCTCTGTGAAAAAGCGTCAGAGAAGCTTCTCCGTTTAGAATCCAGCATATCTCACTGAACCGAAGAAGTGGTAGTTAGAAGGGAGTTAGAGCTGCAAGCAGTTTGGTTTGGGAAATTAGACGCGAAATGAAACTGCAAATGCCTTCCAACAGGCTTGGAAAAGTGTGTTCTATATCTCTGCCAAACAAACTCCCCGGAGGTTGAGCTTTCAGAAGCAAGTTTAACTCTAAGGGAGGAAGCAGCAGAATGTGCCTCTCACATCTAGCCTGTAGGAATTCAGGTTGGCAAGTTCTATGGGGAAGCCCATTGCTGCCTATGGTAGAAACGGCATGGGAGATTTCAGTTTCAAAATCTCTGTGAAAAAGCGTCAGAGAAGCTTCTCCGTTTAGAATCCAGCATATCTCACTGAACCGAAGAAGTGGTAGTTAGAAGGGAGTTAGAGCTGCAAGCAGTTTGGTTTGGGAAATTAGACGCGAAATGAAACTGCAAATGCCTTCCAACAGGCTTGGAAAAGTGTGTTCTATATCTCTGCCAAACAAACTCCCCGGAGGTTGAGCTTTCAGAAGCAAGTTTAACTCTAAGGGAGGAAGCAGCAGAATGTGCCTCTCACATCTAGCCTGTAGGAATTCAGGTTGGCAAGTTCTATGGGGAAGCCCATTGCTGCCTATGGTGGAAACGGCATGGGAGATTTCAGTTTCAAAATCTCTGTGAAAAAGCGTCAGAGAAGCTTCTCCGTTTAGAATCCAGCATATCTCACTGAACCGAAGAAGTGGTAGTTAGAAGGGAGTTAGAGCTGCCAGCAGTTTGGTTTGGGAAATTAGATGCGAAATGACACTGCAAAGGCCTTCCAACAGGCTTGGAAAAGTGTGTTCTATATCTGTGCCAAACAGAGTCCCCGGAGGTTGAGCTTTGAGAAGCAAGCTTAACTCTTAGGGAGGAAGCAGCAGAATGTGCCTCTCACATCTAGGCTGTAGGAATTCAGGTTGGCAAGTTCTATGGGGAAGCCCATTGTCGCCTTCGTTGGAAACGGGTTTGGAAATTTCAGTTTCAAAATCTCTGTGAAAAAGCGTCAGAGAAGCTTCTCCGTTTAGAATCCAGCATATCTCACTGAACCGAAGAAGTGGTAGTTAGAAGGGAGTTAGAGCTGCAAGCAGTTTGGTTTGGGAAATTAGACGCGAAATGAAACTGCAAATGCCTTCCAACAGGCTTGGAAAAGTGTGTTCTATATCTCTGCCAAACAAACTCCCCGGAGGTTGAGCTTTCAGAAGCTAGTTTAACTCTAAGGGAGGAAGCAGCAGAATGTGCCTCTCACATCTAGCCTGTAGGAATTCAGGTTGGCAAGTTCTATGGGGAAGCCCATTGGCGCCTTCGTTGGAAACGGGTTTGGAAATTTCAGTTTCAAAATCTCTGTGAAAAAGCGTCAGAGAAGCTTCTCCGTTTAGAATCCAGGATATCTCACTGAACCGAAGAAGTGGTAGTTAGAAGGGAGTTAGAGCTGCAAGCAGTTTGGTTTGGGAAATTAGACGCGAAATGAAACTGCAAATGCCTTCCAACAGGCTTGGAAAAGTGTGTTCTATATCTCTGCCAAACAGACTCCCCGGAGGTTGAGCTTTCAGAAGCTAGTTTATCTCTAAGGGAGGAAGCAGCAGAATGTGCCTCTCACATCTAGCCTGTAGGAATTCAGGTTGGCAAGTTCTATGGGGAAGCCCATTGCTGCCTATGGTGGAAACGGCATGGGAGATTTCAGTTTCAAAATCTCTGTGAAAAAGCGTCAGAGAAGCTTCTCCGTTTAGAATCCAGCATATCTCACTGAACCGAAGAAGTGGTAGTTAGAAGGGAGTTAGAGCTGCAAGCAGTTTGGTTTGGGAAATTAGATGCGAAATGACACTGCAAAGGCCTTCCAACAGGCTTGGAAAAGTGTGTTCTATATCTCTGCCAAACAGACTCCCCGGAGGTTGAGCTTTCAGAAGCAAGCTTAACTGTTAGGGAGGAAGCAGCAGAATGTGCCTCTCACATCTAGCCTGTAGGAATTCAGGTTGGCAAGTTCTATGGGGAAGCCCATTGCTGCCTATGGTGGAAACGGCATGGGAGATTTCAGTTTCAAAATCTCTGTGAAAAAGCGTCAGAGAAGCTTCTCCGTTTAGAATCCAGCATATCTCACTGAACCGAAGAAGTGCTAGTTAGAAGGCAGTTAGAGCTGCAAGCAGTTTGGTTTGGGAAATTAGACGCGAAATGAAACTGCAAATGCCTTCCAACAGGCTTGGAAAAGTGTGTTCTATATCTCTGCCAAACAAACTCCCCGGAGGTTGAGCTTTCAGAAGCTAGTTTAACTCTAAGGGAGGAAGCAGCAGAATGTGCCTCTCACATCTAGCCTGTAGGAATTCAGGTTGGCAAGTTCTATGGGGAAGCCCATTGGCGCCTTCGTTGGAAACGGGTTTGGAAATTTCAGTTTCAAAATCTCTGTGAAAAAGCGTCAGAGAAGCTTCTCCGTTTAGAATCCAGGATATCTCACTGAACCGAAGAAGTGGTAGTTAGAAGGGAGTTAGAGCTGCAAGCAGTTTGGTTTGGGAAATTAGACGTGAAATGAAACTGCAAATGCCTTCCAACAGGCTTGGAAAAGTGTGTTCTATATCTCTGCCAAACAGACTCCCCGGAGGTTGAGCTTTCAGAAGCTAGTTTAACTCTAAGGGAGGAAGCAGCAGAATGTGCCTCTCACATCTAGCCTGTAGGAATTCAGGTTGGCAAGTTCTATGGGGAAGCCCATTGCTGCCTATGGTGGAAACGGCATGGGAGATTTCAGTTTCAAAATCTCTGTGAAAAAGCGTCAGAGAAGCTTCTCCGTTTAGAATCCAGCATATCTCACTGAACCGAAGAAGTGGTAGTTAGAAGGGAGTTAGAGCTGCAAGCAGTTTGGTTTGGGAAATTAGATGCGAAATGACACTGCAAAGGCCTTCCAACAGGCTTGGAAAAGTGTGTTCTATATCTCTGCCAAACAGACTCCCCGGAGGTTGAGCTTTCAGAAGCAAGCTTAACTGTTAGGGAGGAAGCAGCAGAATGTGCCTCTCACATCTAGCCTGTAGGAATTCAGGTTGGCAAGTTCTATGGGGAAGCCCATTGCTGCCTATGGTGGAAACGGCATGGGAGATTTCAGTTTCAAAATCTCTGTGAAAAAGCGTCAGAGAAGCTTCTCCATTTAGAATCCAGCATATCTCACTGAACCGAAGAAGTGCTAGTTAGAAGGCAGTTAGAGCTGCAAGCAGTTTGGTTTGGGAAATTAGACGCGAAATGAAACTGCAAATGCCTTCCAACAGGCTTGGAAAAGTGTGTTCTATATCTCTGCCAAACAAACTCCCCGGAGGTTGAGCTTTCAGAAGCTAGTTTAACTCTAAGGGAGGAAGCAGCAGAATGTGCCTCTCACATCTAGCCTGTAGGAATTCAGGTTGGCAAGTTCTATGGGGAAGCCCATTGGCGCCTTCGTTGGAAACGGGTTTGGAAATTTCAGTTTCAAAATCTCTGTGAAAAAGCGTCAGAGAAGCTTCTCCGTTTAGAATCCAGCATATCTTACTGAACCGAAGAAGTGGTAGTTAGAAGGGAGTTAGAGCTGCAAGCAGTTTGGTTTGGGAAATTAGACGCGAAATGAAACTGCAAATGCCTTCCAACAGGCTTGGAAAAGTGTGTTCTATATCTCTGCCAAACAGACTCCCCGGAGGTTGAGCTTTCAGAAGCTAGTTTAACTCTAAGGGAGGAAGCAGCAGAATGTGCCTCTCACATCTAGCCTGTAGGAATTCAGGTTGGCAAGTTCTATGGGGAAGCCCATTGCTGCCTATGGTGGAAACGGCATGGGAGATTTCAGTTTCAAAATCTCTGTGAAAAAGCGTCAGAGAAGCTTCTCCGTTTAGAATCCAGCATATCTCACTGAACCGAAGAAGTGGTAGTTAGAAGGGAGTTAGAGCTGCAAGCAGTTTGGTTTGGGAAATTAGATGCGAAATGACACTGCAAAGGCCTTCCAACAGGCTTGGAAAAGTGTGTTCTATATCTCTGCCAAACAGACTCCCCGGAGGTTGAGCTTTCAGAAGCAAGCTTAACTCTTAGGGAGGAAGCAGCAGAATGTGCCTCTCACATCTAGCCTGTAGGAATTCAGGTTGGCAAGTTCTATGGGGAAGCCCATTGCTGCCTATGGTGGAAACGGCATGGGAGATTTCAGTTTCAAAATCTCTGTGAAAAAGCGTCAGAGAAGCTTCTCCGTTTAGAATCCAGCATATCTCACTGAACCGAAGAAGTGCTAGTTAGAAGGCAGTTAGAGCTGCAAGCAGTTTGGTTTGGGAAATTAGACGCGAAATGAAACCGCAAATGCCTTCCAACAGGCTTGGAAAAGTGTGTTCTATATCTCTGCCAAACAAACTCCCCGGAGGTTGAGCTTTCAGAAGCTAGTTTAACTCTAAGGGAGGAAGCAGCAGAATGTGCCTCTCACATCTAGCCTGTAGGAATTCAGGTTGGCAAGTTCTATGGGGAAGCCCATTGGCGCCTTCGTTGGAAACGGGTTTGGAAATTTCAGTTTCAAAATCTCTGTGAAAAAGCGTCAGAGAAGCTTCTCCGTTTAGAATCCAGCATATCTTACTGAACCGAAGAAGTGGTAGTTAGAAGGGAGTTAGAGCTGCAAGCAGTTTGGTTTGGGAAATTAGACGCGAAATGAAACTGCAAATGCCTTCCAACAGGCTTGGAAAAGTGTGTTCTATATCTCTGCCAAACAGACTCCCCGGAGGTTGAGCTTTCAGAAGCTAGTTTAACTCTAGGGGAGGAAGCAGCAGAATGTGCCTCTCACATCTAGCCTGTAGGAATTCAGGTTGGCAAGTTCTATGGGGAAGCCCATTGCTGCCTATGGTGGAAACGGCATGGGAGATTTCAGTTTCAAAATCTCTGTGAAAAAGCGTCAGAGAAGCTTCTCCGTTTAGAATCCAGCATATCTCACTGAACCGAAGAAGTGGTAGTTAGAAGGGAGTTAGAGCTGCAAGCAGTTTGGTTTGGGAAATTAGATGCGAAATGACACTGCAAAGGCCTTCCAACAGGCTTGGAAAAGTGTGTTCTATATCTCTGCCAAACAGACTCCCCGGAGGTTGAGCTTTCAGAAGCAAGCTTAACTCTTAGGGAGGAGGCAGCAGAATGTGCCTCTCACATCTAGCCTGTAGGAATTCAGGTTGGCAAGTTCTATGGGGAAGCCCATTGCTGCCTATGGTGGAAACGGCATGGGAGATTTCAGTTTCAAAATCTCTGTGAAAAAGCGTCAGAGAAGCTTCTCCGTTTAGAATCCAGCATATCTCACTGAACCGAAGAAGTGGTAGTTAGAAGGGAGTTAGAGCTGCAAGCAGTTTGGTTTGGGAAATTAGACGCGAAATGAAACTGCAAATGCCTTCCAACAGGCTTGGAAAAGTGTGTTCTATATCTCTGCCAAACAGACTCCCCGGAGGTTGAGCTTTCAGAAGCTAGTTTAACTCTAAGGGAGGAAGCAGCAGAATGTGCCTCTCACATCTAGCCTGTAGGAATTCAGGTTGGCAAGTTCTATGGGGAAGCCCATTGCTGCCTATGGTGGAAACGGCATGGGAGATTTCAGTTACAAAATCTCTGTGAAAAAGCGTCAGAGAAGCTTCTCCGTTTAGAATCCAGCATATCTCACTGAACCGAAGAAGTGGTAGTTAGAAGGCAGTTAGAGCTGCAAGCAGTTTGGTTTGGGAAATTAGACGCGAAATGAAACTGCAAATGCCTTCCAACAGGCTTGGAAAAGTGTGTTCTATATCTCTGCCAAACAAACTCCCCGGAGGTTGAGCTTTCAGAAGCTAGTTTAACTCTAAGGGAGGAAGCAGCAGAATGTGCCTCTCACATCTAGCCTGTAGGAATTCAGGTTGGCAAGTTCTATGGGGAAGCCCATTGGCGCCTTCGTTGGAAACGGGTTTGGAAATTTCAGTTTCAAAATCTCTGTGAAAAAGCGTCAGAGAAGCTTCTCCGTTTAGAATCCAGCATATCTCACTGAACCGAAGAAGTGGTAGTTAGAAGGGAGTTAGAGCTGCAAGCAGTTTGGTTTGGGAAATTAGACGCGAAATGAAACTGCAAATGCCTTCCAACAGGCTTGGAAAAGTGTGTTCTATATCTCTGCCAAACAAACTCCCCGGAGGTTGAGCTTTCAGAAGCAAGTTTAACTCTTAGGGAGGAAGCAGCAGAATGTGCCTCTCACATCTAGGCTGTAGGAATTCAGGTTGGCAAGTTCTATGGGGAAGCCCATTGCTGCCTATGGTGGAAACGGCATGGGAGATTTCAGTTTCAAAATCTCTGTGAAAAAGCGTCAGAGAAGCTTCTCCGTTTAGAATCCAGCATATCTCACTGAACCGAAGAAGTGGTAGTTAGAAGGGAGTTAGAGCTGCCAGCAGTTTGGTTTGGGAAATTAGATGCGAAATGACACTGCAAAGGCCTTCCAACAGGCTTGGAAAAGTGTGTTCTATATCTGTGCCAAACAGAGTCCCCGGAGGTTGAGCTTTGAGAAGCAAGCTTAACTCTTAGGGAGGAAGCAGCAGAATGTGCCTCTCACATCTAGGCTGTAGGAATTCAGGTTGGCAAGTTCTATGGGGAAGCCCATTGTCGCCTTCGTTGGAAACGGGTTTGGAAATTTCAGTTTCAAAATCTCTGTGAAAAAGCGTCAGAGAAGCTTCTCCGTTTAGAATCCAGCATATCTCACTGAACCGAAGAAGTGGTAGTTAGAAGGGAGTTAGAGCTGCAAGCAGTTTGGTTTGGGAAATTAGACGCGAAATGAAACTGCAAATGCCTTCCAACAGGCTTGGAAAAGTGTGTTCTATATCTCTGCCAAACAAACTCCCCGGAGGTTGAGCTTTCAGAAGCTAGTTTAACTCTAAGGGAGGAAGCAGCAGAATGTGCCTCTCACATCTAGCCTGTAGGAATTCAGGTTGGCAAGTTCTATGGGGAAGCCCATTGGCGCCTTCGTTGGAAACGGGTTTGGAAATTTCAGTTTCAAAATCTCTGTGAAAAAGCGTCAGAGAAGCTTCTCCGTTTAGAATCCAGGATATCTCACTGAACCGAAGAAGTGGTAGTTAGAAGGGAGTTAGAGCTGCAAGCAGTTTGGTTTGGGAAATTAGACGCGAAATGAAACTGCAAATGCCTTCCAACAGGCTTGGAAAAGTGTGTTCTATATCTCTGCCAAACAGACTCCCCGGAGGTTGAGCTTTCAGAAGCTAGTTTATCTCTAAGGGAGGAAGCAGCAGAATGTGCCTCTCACATCTAGCCTGTAGGAATTCAGGTTGGCAAGTTCTATGGGGAAGCCCATTGCTGCCTATGGTGGAAACGGCATGGGAGATTTCAGTTTCAAAATCTCTGTGAAAAAGCGTCAGAGAAGCTTCTCCGTTTAGAATCCAGCATATCTCACTGAACCGAAGAAGTGGTAGTTAGAAGGGAGTTAGAGCTGCAAGCAGTTTGGTTTGGGAAATTAGATGCGAAATGACACTGCAAAGGCCTTCCAACAGGCTTGGAAAAGTGTGTTCTATATCTCTGCCAAACAGACTCCCCGGAGGTTGAGCTTTCAGAAGCAAGCTTAACTGTTAGGGAGGAAGCAGCAGAATGTGCCTCTCACATCTAGCCTGTAGGAATTCAGGTTGGCAAGTTCTATGGGGAAGCCCATTGCTGCCTATGGTGGAAACGGCATGGGAGATTTCAGTTTCAAAATCTCTGTGAAAAAGCGTCAGAGAAGCTTCTCCGTTTAGAATCCAGCATATCTCACTGAACCGAAGAAGTGCTAGTTAGAAGGCAGTTAGAGCTGCAAGCAGTTTGGTTTGGGAAATTAGACGCGAAATGAAACTGCAAATGCCTTCCAACAGGCTTGGAAAAGTGTGTTCTATATCTCTGCCAAACAAACTCCCCGGAGGTTGAGCTTTCAGAAGCTAGTTTAACTCTAAGGGAGGAAGCAGCAGAATGTGCCTCTCACATCTAGCCTGTAGGAATTCAGGTTGGCAAGTTCTATGGGGAAGCCCATTGGCGCCTTCGTTGGAAACGGGTTTGGAAATTTCAGTTTCAAAATCTCTGTGAAAAAGCGTCAGAGAAGCTTCTCCGTTTAGAATCCAGGATATCTCACTGAACCGAAGAAGTGGTAGTTAGAAGGGAGTTAGAGCTGCAAGCAGTTTGGTTTGGGAAATTAGACGTGAAATGAAACTGCAAATGCCTTCCAACAGGCTTGGAAAAGTGTGTTCTATATCTCTGCCAAACAGACTCCCCGGAGGTTGAGCTTTCAGAAGCTAGTTTAACTCTAAGGGAGGAAGCAGCAGAATGTGCCTCTCACATCTAGCCTGTAGGAATTCAGGTTGGCAAGTTCTATGGGGAAGCCCATTGCTGCCTATGGTGGAAACGGCATGGGAGATTTCAGTTTCAAAATCTCTGTGAAAAAGCGTCAGAGAAGCTTCTCCGTTTAGAATCCAGCATATCTCACTGAACCGAAGAAGTGGTAGTTAGAAGGGAGTTAGAGCTGCAAGCAGTTTGGTTTGGGAAATTAGATGCGAAATGACACTGCAAAGGCCTTCCAACAGGCTTGGAAAAGTGTGTTCTATATCTCTGCCAAACAGACTCCCCGGAGGTTGAGCTTTCAGAAGCAAGCTTAACTGTTAGGGAGGAAGCAGCAGAATGTGCCTCTCACATCTAGCCTGTAGGAATTCAGGTTGGCAAGTTCTATGGGGAAGCCCATTGCTGCCTATGGTGGAAACGGCATGGGAGATTTCAGTTTCAAAATCTCTGTGAAAAAGCGTCAGAGAAGCTTCTCCATTTAGAATCCAGCATATCTCACTGAACCGAAGAAGTGCTAGTTAGAAGGCAGTTAGAGCTGCAAGCAGTTTGGTTTGGGAAATTAGACGCGAAATGAAACTGCAAATGCCTTCCAACAGGCTTGGAAAAGTGTGTTCTATATCTCTGCCAAACAAACTCCCCGGAGGTTGAGCTTTCAGAAGCTAGTTTAACTCTAAGGGAGGAAGCAGCAGAATGTGCCTCTCACATCTAGCCTGTAGGAATTCAGGTTGGCAAGTTCTATGGGGAAGCCCATTGGCGCCTTCGTTGGAAACGGGTTTGGAAATTTCAGTTTCAAAATCTCTGTGAAAAAGCGTCAGAGAAGCTTCTCCGTTTAGAATCCAGCATATCTTACTGAACCGAAGAAGTGGTAGTTAGAAGGGAGTTAGAGCTGCAAGCAGTTTGGTTTGGGAAATTAGACGCGAAATGAAACTGCAAATGCCTTCCAACAGGCTTGGAAAAGTGTGTTCTATATCTCTGCCAAACAGACTCCCCGGAGGTTGAGCTTTCAGAAGCTAGTTTAACTCTAAGGGAGGAAGCAGCAGAATGTGCCTCTCACATCTAGCCTGTAGGAATTCAGGTTGGCAAGTTCTATGGGGAAGCCCATTGCTGCCTATGGTGGAAACGGCATGGGAGATTTCAGTTTCAAAATCTCTGTGAAAAAGCGTCAGAGAAGCTTCTCCGTTTAGAATCCAGCATATCTCACTGAACCGAAGAAGTGGTAGTTAGAAGGGAGTTAGAGCTGCAAGCAGTTTGGTTTGGGAAATTAGATGCGAAATGACACTGCAAAGGCCTTCCAACAGGCTTGGAAAAGTGTGTTCTATATCTCTGCCAAACAGACTCCCCGGAGGTTGAGCTTTCAGAAGCAAGCTTAACTCTTAGGGAGGAAGCAGCAGAATGTGCCTCTCACATCTAGCCTGTAGGAATTCAGGTTGGCAAGTTCTATGGGGAAGCCCATTGCTGCCTATGGTGGAAACGGCATGGGAGATTTCAGTTTCAAAATCTCTGTGAAAAAGCGTCAGAGAAGCTTCTCCGTTTAGAATCCAGCATATCTCACTGAACCGAAGAAGTGCTAGTTAGAAGGCAGTTAGAGCTGCAAGCAGTTTGGTTTGGGAAATTAGACGCGAAATGAAACCGCAAATGCCTTCCAACAGGCTTGGAAAAGTGTGTTCTATATCTCTGCCAAACAAACTCCCCGGAGGTTGAGCTTTCAGAAGCTAGTTTAACTCTAAGGGAGGAAGCAGCAGAATGTGCCTCTCACATCTAGCCTGTAGGAATTCAGGTTGGCAAGTTCTATGGGGAAGCCCATTGGCGCCTTCGTTGGAAACGGGTTTGGAAATTTCAGTTTCAAAATCTCTGTGAAAAAGCGTCAGAGAAGCTTCTCCGTTTAGAATCCAGCATATCTTACTGAACCGAAGAAGTGGTAGTTAGAAGGGAGTTAGAGCTGCAAGCAGTTTGGTTTGGGAAATTAGACGCGAAATGAAACTGCAAATGCCTTCCAACAGGCTTGGAAAAGTGTGTTCTATATCTCTGCCAAACAGACTCCCCGGAGGTTGAGCTTTCAGAAGCTAGTTTAACTCTAGGGGAGGAAGCAGCAGAATGTGCCTCTCACATCTAGCCTGTAGGAATTCAGGTTGGCAAGTTCTATGGGGAAGCCCATTGCTGCCTATGGTAGAAACGGCATGGGAGATTTCAGTTTCAAAATCTCTGTGAAAAAGCGTCAGAGAAGCTTCTCCGTTTAGAATCCAGCATATCTCACTGAACCGAAGAAGTGGTAGTTAGAAGGGAGTTAGAGCTGCAAGCAGTTTGGTTTGGGAAATTAGATGCGAAATGACACTGCAAAGGCCTTCCAACAGGCTTGGAAAAGTGTGTTCTATATCTCTGCCAAACAGACTCCCCGGAGGTTGAGCTTTCAGAAGCAAGCTTAACTCTTAGGGAGGAGGCAGCAGAATGTGCCTCTCACATCTAGCCTGTAGGAATTCAGGTTGGCAAGTTCTATGGGGAAGCCCATTGCTGCCTATGGTGGAAACGGCATGGGAGATTTCAGTTTCAAAATCTCTGTGAAAAAGCGTCAGAGAAGCTTCTCCGTTTAGAATCCAGCATATCTCACTGAACCGAAGAAGTGGTAGTTAGAAGGGAGTTAGAGCTGCAAGCAGTTTGGTTTGGGAAATTAGACGCGAAATGAAACTGCAAATGCCTTCCAACAGGCTTGGAAAAGTGTGTTCTATATCTCTGCCAAACAGACTCCCCGGAGGTTGAGCTTTCAGAAGCTAGTTTAACTCTAAGGGAGGAAGCAGCAGAATGTGCCTCTCACATCTAGCCTGTAGGAATTCAGGTTGGCAAGTTCTATGGGGAAGCCCATTGCTGCCTATGGTGGAAACGGCATGGGAGATTTCAGTTACAAAATCTCTGTGAAAAAGCGTCAGAGAAGCTTCTCCGTTTAGAATCCAGCATATCTCACTGAACCGAAGAAGTGGTAGTTAGAAGGCAGTTAGAGCTGCAAGCAGTTTGGTTTGGGAAATTAGACGCGAAATGAAACTGCAAATGCCTTCCAACAGGCTTGGAAAAGTGTGTTCTATATCTCTGCCAAACAAACTCCCCGGAGGTTGAGCTTTCAGAAGCTAGTTTAACTCTAAGGGAGGAAGCAGCAGAATGTGCCTCTCACATCTAGCCTGTAGGAATTCAGGTTGGCAAGTTCTATGGGGAAGCCCATTGGCGCCTTCGTTGGAAACGGGTTTGGAAATTTCAGTTTCAAAATCTCTGTGAAAAAGCGTCAGAGAAGCTTCTCCGTTTAGAATCCAGCATATCTCACTGAACCGAAGAAGTGGTAGTTAGAAGGGAGTTAGAGCTGCAAGCAGTTTGGTTTGGGAAATTAGACGCGAAATGAAACTGCAAATGCCTTCCAACAGGCTTGGAAAAGTGTGTTCTATATCTCTGCCAAACAAACTCCCCGGAGGTTGAGCTTTCAGAAGCAAGTTTAACTCTAAGGGAGGAAGCAGCAGAATGTGCCTCTCACATCTAGCCTGTAGGAATTCAGGTTGGCAAGTTCTATGGGGAAGCCCATTGCTGCCTATGGTGGAAACGGCATGGGAGATTTCAGTTTCAAAATCTCTGTGAAAAAGCGTCAGAGAAGCTTCTCCGTTTAGAATCCAGCATATCTCACTGAACCGAAGAAGTGGTAGTTAGAAGGGAGTTAGAGCTGCAAGCAGTTTGGTTTGGGAAATTAGACGCGAAATGAAACTGCAAATGCCTTCCAACAGGCTTGGAAAAGTGTGTTCTATATCTCTGCCAAACAAACTCCCCGGAGGTTGAGCTTTCAGAAGCAAGTTTAACTCTAAGGGAGGAAGCAGCAGAATCTGCCTCTCACATCTAGCCTGTAGGAATTCAGGTTGGCAAGTTCTATGGGGAAGCACATTGGCGCCTTCGTTGGAAACGGGTTTGGAAATTTCAGTTTCAAAATCTCTGTGAAAAAGCGTCAGAGAAGCTTCTCCGTTTAGAATCCAGCATATCTCACTGAACCGAAGAAGTGGTAGTTAGAAGGGAGTTAGAGCTGCAAGCAGTTTGGTTTGGGAAATTAGATGCGAAATGAAACTGCAAATGCCTTCCAACAGGCTTGGAAAAGTGTGTTCTATATCTGTGCCAAATAGAGTCCCCGGAGGTTGAGCTTTCAGAAGCTAGTTTAACTCTAAGGGAGGAAGCAGCAGAATGTGCCTCTCACATCTAGCCTGTAGGAATTCAGGTTGGCAAGTTCTATGGGGAAGCCCATTGCTGCCTATGGTGGAAACGGCATGGGAGATTTCAGTTTCAAAATCTCTGTGAAAAAGCGTCAGAGAAGCTTCTCCGTTTAGAATCCAGCATATCTCACTGAACCGAAGAAGTGGTAGTTAGAAGGGAGTTAGAGCTGCAAGCAGTTTGGTTTGGGAAATTAGACGCGAAATGAAACTGCAAATGCCTTCCAACAGGCTTGGAAAAGTGTGTTCTATATCTCTGCCAAACAGACTCCCCGGAGGTTGAGCTTTCAGAAGCAAGTTTAACTCTAAGGGAGGAAGCAGCAGAATGTGCCTCTCACATCTAGCCTGTAGGAATTCAGGTTGGCAAGTTCTATGGGGAAGCCCATTGCTGCCTATGGTGGAAACGGCATGGGAGATTTCAGTTTCAAAATCTCTGTGAAAAAGCGTCAGAGAAGCTTCTCCGTTTAGAATCCAGCATATCTCACTGAACCGAAGAAGTGGTAGTTAGAAGGGAGTTAGAGCTGCAAGCAGTTTGGTTTGGGAAATTAGACGCGAAATGAAACTGCAAATGCCTTCCAACAGGCTTGGAAAAGTGTGTTCTATATCTCTGCCAAACAAACTCCCCGGAGGTTGAGCTTTCAGAAGCAAGTTTAACTCTAAGGGAGGAAGCAGCAGAATGTGCCTCTCACATCTAGCCTGTAGGAATTCAGGTTGGCAAGTTCTATGGGGAAGCCCATTGCTGCCTATGGTGGAAACGGCATGGGAGATTTCAGTTTCAAAATCTCTGTGAAAAAGCGTCAGAGAAGCTTCTCCGTTTAGAATCCAGCATATCTCACTGAACCGAAGAAGTGGTAGTTAGAAGGGAGTTAGAGCTGCCAGCAGTTTGGTTTGGGAAATTAGATGCGAAATGACACTGCAAAGGCCTTCCAACAGGCTTGGAAAAGTGTGTTCTATATCTGTGCCAAACAGAGTCCCCGGAGGTTGAGCTTTGAGAAGCAAGCTTAACTCTTAGGGAGGAAGCAGCAGAATGTGCCTCTCACATCTAGGCTGTAGGAATTCAGGTTGGCAAGTTCTATGGGGAAGCCCATTGTCGCCTTCGTTGGAAACGGGTTTGGAAATTTCAGTTTCAAAATCTCTGTGAAAAAGCGTCAGAGAAGCTTCTCCGTTTAGAATCCAGCATATCTCACTGAACCGAAGAAGTGGTAGTTAGAAGGGAGTTAGAGCTGCAAGCAGTTTGGTTTGGGAAATTAGACGCGAAATGAAACTGCAAATGCCTTCCAACAGGCTTGGAAAAGTGTGTTCTATATCTCTGCCAAACAAACTCCCCGGAGGTTGAGCTTTCAGAAGCTAGTTTAACTCTAAGGGAGGAAGCAGCAGAATGTGCCTCTCACATCTAGCCTGTAGGAATTCAGGTTGGCAAGTTCTATGGGGAAGCCCATTGGCGCCTTCGTTGGAAACGGGTTTGGAAATTTCAGTTTCAAAATCTCTGTGAAAAAGCGTCAGAGAAGCTTCTCCGTTTAGAATCCAGGATATCTCACTGAACCGAAGAAGTGGTAGTTAGAAGGGAGTTAGAGCTGCAAGCAGTTTGGTTTGGGAAATTAGACGCGAAATGAAACTGCAAATGCCTTCCAACAGGCTTGGAAAAGTGTGTTCTATATCTCTGCCAAACAGACTCCCCGGAGGTTGAGCTTTCAGAAGCAAGTTTAACTCTAAGGGAGGAAGCAGCAGAATGTGCCTCTCACATCTAGCCTGTAGGAATTCAGGTTGGCAAGTTCTATGGGGAAGCCCATTGCTGCCTATGGTGGAAACGGCATGGGAGATTTCAGTTTCAAAATCTCTGTGAAAAAGCGTCAGAGAAGCTTCTCCGTTTAGAATCCAGCATATCTCACTGAACCGAAGAAGTGGTAGTTAGAAGGGAGTTAGAGCTGCAAGCAGTTTGGTTTGGGAAATTAGACGCGAAATGAAACTGCAAATGCCTTCCAACAGGCTTGGAAAAGTGTGTTCTATATCTGTGCCAAACAGAGTCCCCGGAGGTTGAGCTTTGAGAAGCAAGCTTAACTCTTAGGGAGGAAGCAGCAGAATGTGCCTCTCACATCTAGCCTGTAGGAATTCAGGTTGGCAAGTTCTATGGGGAAGCCCATTGGCGCCTTCGTTGGAAACGGGTTTGGAAATTTCAGTTTCAAAATCTCTGTGAAAAAGCGTCAGAGAAGCTTCTCCGTTTAGAATCCAGCATATCTCACTGAACCGAAGAAGTGGTAGTTAGAAGGGAGTTAGAGCTGCAAGCAGTTTGGTTTGGGAAATTAGATGCGAAATGAAACTGCAAATGCCTTCCAACAGGCTTGGAAAAGTGTGTTCTATATCTGTGCCAAATAGAGTCCCCGGAGGTTGAGCTTTCAGAAGCTAGTTTAACTCTAAGGGAGGAAGCAGCAGAATGTGCCTCTCACATCTAGCCTGTAGGAATTCAGGTTGGCAAGTTCTATGGGGAAGCCCATTGCTGCCTATGGTGGAAACGGCATGGGAGATTTCAGTTTCAAAATCTCTGTGAAAAAGCGTCAGAGAAGCTTCTCCGTTTAGAATCCAGCATATCTCACTGAACCGAAGAAGTGGTAGTTAGAAGGGAGTTAGAGCTGCAAGCAGTTTGGTTTGGGAAATTAGACGCGAAATGAAACTGCAAATGCCTTCCAACAGGCTTGGAAAAGTGTGTTCTATATCTCTGCCAAACAGACTCCCCGGAGGTTGAGCTTTCAGAAGCAAGTTTAACTCTAAGGGAGGAAGCAGCAGAATGTGCCTCTCACATCTAGCCTGTAGGAATTCAGGTTGGCAAGTTCTATGGGGAAGCCCATTGCTGCCTATGGTGGAAACGGCATGGGAGATTTCAGTTTCAAAATCTCTGTGAAAAAGCGTCAGAGAAGCTTCTCCGTTTAGAATCCAGCATATCTCACTGAACCGAAGAAGTGGTAGTTAGAAGGGAGTTAGAGCTGCAAGCAGTTTGGTTTGGGAAATTAGACGCGAAATGAAACTGCAAATGCCTTCCAACAGGCTTGGAAAAGTGTGTTCTATATCTCTGCCAAACAAACTCCCCGGAGGTTGAGCTTTCAGAAGCAAGTTTAACTCTAAGGGAGGAAGCAGCAGAATGTGCCTCTCACATCTAGCCTGTAGGAATTCAGGTTGGCAAGTTCTATGGGGAAGCCCATTGCTGCCTATGGTGGAAACGGCATGGGAGATTTCAGTTTCAAAATCTCTGTGAAAAAGCGTCAGAGAAGCTTCTCCGTTTAGAATCCAGCATATCTCACTGAACCGAAGAAGTGGTAGTTAGAAGGGAGTTAGAGCTGCCAGCAGTTTGGTTTGGGAAATTAGATGCGAAATGACACTGCAAAGGCCTTCCAACAGGCTTGGAAAAGTGTGTTCTATATCTGTGCCAAACAGAGTCCCCGGAGGTTGAGCTTTGAGAAGCAAGCTTAACTCTTAGGGAGGAAGCAGCAGAATGTGCCTCTCACATCTAGGCTGTAGGAATTCAGGTTGGCAAGTTCTATGGGGAAGCCCATTGTCGCCTTCGTTGGAAACGGGTTTGGAAATTTCAGTTTCAAAATCTCTGTGAAAAAGCGTCAGAGAAGCTTCTCCGTTTAGAATCCAGCATATCTCACTGAACCGAAGAAGTGGTAGTTAGAAGGGAGTTAGAGCTGCAAGCAGTTTGGTTTGGGAAATTAGACGCGAAATGAAACTGCAAATGCCTTCCAACAGGCTTGGAAAAGTGTGTTCTATATCTGTGCCAAACAGAGTCCCCGGAGGTTGAGCTTTGAGAAGCAAGCTTAACTCTTAGGGAGGAAGCAGCAGAATGTGCCTCTCACATCTAGCCTGTAGGAATTCAGGTTGGCAAGTTCTATGGGGAAGCCCATTGGCGCCTTCGTTGGAAACGGGTTTGGAAATTTCAGTTTCAAAATCTCTGTGAAAAAGCGTCAGAGAAGCTTCTCCGTTTAGAATCCAGCATATCTCACTGAACCGAAGAAGTGGTAGTTAGAAGGGAGTTAGAGCTGCAAGCAGTTTGGTTTGGGAAATTAGACGCGAAATGAAACTGCAAATGCCTTCCAACAGGCTTGGAAAAGTGTGTTCTATATCTCTGCCAAACAGACTCCCCGGAGGTTGAGCTTTCAGAAGCAAGTTTAACTCTAAGGGAGGAAGCAGCAGAATGTGCCTCTCACATCTAGCCTGTAGGAATTCAGGTTGGCAAGTTCTATGGGGAAGCCCATTGGCGCCTTCGGTGGAAACGGCATGGGAGATTTCAGTTTCAAAATCTCTGTGAAAAAGCGTCAGAGAAGCTTCTCCGTTTAGAATCCAGCATATCTCACTGAACCGAAGAAGTGGTAGTTAGAAGGGAGTTAGAGCTGCAAGCAGTTTGGGTTGGGAAATTAGACGCGAAATGAAACTGCAAATGCCTTCCAACAGGCTTGGAAAAGTGTGTTCTATATCTCTGCCAAACAAACTCCCCGGAGGTTGAGCTTTCAGAAGCTAGTTTAACTCTAAGGGAGGAAGCAGCAGAATGTGCCTCTCACATCTAGCCTGTAGGAATTCAGGTTGGCAAGTTCTATGGGGAAGCCCATTGCTGCCTATGGTGGAAACGGCATGGGAGATTTCAGTTTCAAAATCTCTGTGAAAAAGCGTCAGAGAAGCTTCTCCGTTTAGAATCCAGCATATCTCACTGAACCGAAGAAGTGGTAGTTAGAAGGCAGTTAGAGCTGCAAGCAGTTTGGTTTGGGAAATTAGACGCGAAATGAAACTGCAAATGCCTTCCAACAGGCTTGGAGAAGTGTGTTCTATATCTCTGCCAAACAAACTCCCCGGAGGTTGAGCTTTCAGAAGCAAGTTTAACTCTAAGGGAGGAAGCAGCAGAATGTGCCTCTCACATCTAGCCTGTAGGAATTCAGGTTGGCAAGTTCTATGGGGAAGCCCATTGCTGCCTATGGTGGAAACGGCATGGGAGATTTCAGTTTCAAAATCTCTGTGAAAAAGCGTCAGAGAAGCTTCTCCGTTTAGAATCCAGCATATCTCACTGAACCGAAGAAGTGGTAGTTAGAAGGGAGTTAGAGCTGCAAGCAGTTTGGTTTGGGAAATTAGATGCGAAATGACACTGCAAAGGCCTTCCAACAGGCTTGGAAAAGTGTGTTCTATATCTCTGCCAAACAGACTCCCCGGAGGTTGAGCTTTCAGAAGCAAGCTTAACTCTTAGGGAGGAAGCAACAGAATGTGCCTCTCACATCTAGCCTGTAGGAATTCAGGTTGGCAAGTTCTATGGGGAAGCCCATTGCTGCCTAAGGTGGAAACGGCATGGGAGATTTCAGTTTCAAAATCTCTGTGAAAAAGCGTCAGAGAAGCTTCTCCGTTTAGAATCCAGCATATCTCACTGAACCGAAGAAGTGGTAGTTAGAAGGCAGTTAGAGCCGCAAGCAGTTTGGTTTGGGAAATTAGACGCGAAATGAAACTGCAAATGCCTTCCAACAGGCTTGGAAAAGTGTGTTCTATATCTCTGCCAAACAAACTCCCCGGAGGTTGAGCTTTCAGAAGCTAGTTTAACACTAAGGGAGGAAGCAGCAGAATGTGCCTCTCACATCTAGCCTGTAGGAATTCAGGTTGGCAAGTTCTATGGGGAAGCCCATTGGCGCCTTCGTTGGAAACGGGTTTGGAAATTTCAGTTTCAAAATCTCTGTGAAAAAGCGTCAGAGAAGCTTCTCCGTTTAGAATCCAGCATATCTCACTGAACCGAAGAAGTGGTAGTTAGAAGGCAGTTAGAGCTGCAAGCAGTTTGGTTTGGGAAATTAGACGCGAAATGAAACTGCAAATGCCTTCCAACAGGCTTGGAAAAGTGTGTTCTATATCTCTGCCAAACAGACTCCCCGGAGGTTGAGCTTTCAGAAGCAAGTTTAACTCTAAGGGAGGAAGCAGCAGAATGTGCCTCTCACATCTAGCCTGTAGGAATTCAGGTTGGCAAGTTCTATGGGGAAGCCCATTGCTGCCTATGGTGGAAACGGCATGGGAGATTTCAGTTTCAAAATCTCTGTGAAAAAGCGTCAGAGAAGCTTCTCCGTTTAGAATCCAGCATATCTCACTGAACCGAAGAAGTGGTAGTTAGAAGGGAGTTAGAGCTGCAAGCAGTTTGGTTTGGGAAATTAGACGTGAAATGAAACTGCAAATGCCTTCCAACAGGCTTGGAAAAGTGTGTTCTATATCTCTGCCAAACAAACTCCCCGGAGGTTGAGCTTTCAGAAGCAAGTTTAACTCTAAGGGAGGAAGCAGCAGAATGTGCCTCTCACATCTAGCCTGTAGGAATTCAGGTTGGCAAGTTCTATGGGGAAGCACATTGGCGCCTTCGTTGGAAACGGGTTTGGAAATTTCAGTTTCAAAATCTCTGTGAAAAAGCGTCAGAGAAGCTTCTCCGTTTAGAATCCAGCATATCTCACTGAACCGAAGAAGTGGTAGTTAGAAGGGAGTTAGAGCTGCAAGCAGTTTGGTTTGGGAAATTAGATGCGAAATGAAACTGCAAATGCCTTCCAACAGGCTTGGAAAAGTGTGTTCTATATCTGTGCCAAATAGAGTCCCCGGAGGTTGAGCTTTCAGAAGCTAGTTTAACTCTAAGGGAGGAAGCAGCAGAATGTGCCTCTCACATCTAGCCTGTAGGAATTCAGGTTGGCAAGTTCTATGGGGAAGCCCATTGCTGCCTATGGTGGAAACGGCATGGGAGATTTCAGTTTCAAAATCTCTGTGAAAAAGCGTCAGAGAAGCTTCTCCGTTTAGAATCCAGCATATCTCACTGAACCGAAGAAGTGGTAGTTAGAAGGGAGTTAGAGCTGCAAGCAGTTTGGTTTGGGAAATTAGACGCGAAATGAAACTGCAAATGCCTTCCAACAGGCTTGGAAAAGTGTGTTCTATATCTCTGCCAAACAAACTCCCCGGAGGTTGAGCTTTCAGAAGCTAGTTTAACTCTAAGGGAGGAAGCAGCAGAATGTGCCTCTCACATCTAGCCTGTAGGAATTCAGGTTGGCAAGTTCTATGGGGAAGCCCATTGGCGCCTTCGTTGGAAACGGGTTTGGAAATTTCAGTTTCAAAATCTCTGTGAAAAAGCGTCAGAGAAGCTTCTCCGTTTAGAATCCAGCATATCTCACTGAACCGAAGAAGTGGTAGTTAGAAGGGAGTTAGAGCTGCAAGCAGTTTGGTTTGGGAAATTAGACGCGAAATGAAACTGCAAATGCCTTCCAACAGGCTTGGAAAAGTGTGTTCTATATCTCTGCCAAACAAACTCCCCGGAGGTTGAGCTTTCAGAAGCAAGTTTAACTCTAAGGGAGGAAGCAGCACAATGTGCCTCTCACATCTAGCCTGTAGGAATTCAGGTTGGCAAGTTCTATGGGGAAGCACATTGGCGCCTTCGTTGGAAACGGGTTTGGAAATTTCAGTTTCAAAATCTCTGTGAAAAAGCGTCAGAGAAGCTTCTCCGTTTAGAATCCAGCATATCTCACTGAACCGAAGAAGTGGTAGTTAGAAGGGAGTTAGAGCTGCAAGCAGTTTGGGTTGGGAAATTAGACGCGAAATGAAACTGCAAATGCCTTCCAACAGGCTTGGAAAAGTGTGTTCTATATCTCTGCCAAACAAACTCCCCGGAGGTTGAGCTTTCAGAAGCTAGTTTAACTCTAAGGGAGGAAGCAGCAGAATGTGCCTCTCACATCTAGCCTGTAGGAATTCAGGTTGGCAAGTTCTATGGGGAAGCCCATTGCTGCCTATGGTGGAAACGGCATGGGAGATTTCAGTTTCAAAATCTCTGTGAAAAAGCGTCAGAGAAGCTTCTCCGTTTAGAATCCAGCATATCTCACTGAACCGAAGAAGTGGTAGTTAGAAGGCAGTTAGAGCTGCAAGCAGTTTGGTTTGGGAAATTAGACGCGAAATGAAACTGCAAATGCCTTCCAACAGGCTTGGAGAAGTGTGTTCTATATCTCTGCCAAACAAACTCCCCGGAGGTTGAGCTTTCAGAAGCAAGTTTAACTCTAAGGGAGGAAGCAGCAGAATGTGCCTCTCACATCTAGCCTGTAGGAATTCAGGTTGGCAAGTTCTATGGGGAAGCCCATTGCTGCCTATGGTGGAAACGGCATGGGAGATTTCAGTTTCAAAATCTCTGTGAAAAAGCGTCAGAGAAGCTTCTCCGTTTAGAATCCAGCATATCTCACTGAACCGAAGAAGTGGTAGTTAGAAGGGAGTTAGAGCTGCAAGCAGTTTGGTTTGGGAAATTAGATGCGAAATGACACTGCAAAGGCCTTCCAACAGGCTTGGAAAAGTGTGTTCTATATCTCTGCCAAACAGACTCCCCGGAGGTTGAGCTTTCAGAAGCAAGCTTAACTCTTAGGGAGGAAGCAACAGAATGTGCCTCTCACATCTAGCCTGTAGGAATTCAGGTTGGCAAGTTCTATGGGGAAGCCCATTGCTGCCTAAGGTGGAAACGGCATGGGAGATTTCAGTTTCAAAATCTCTGTGAAAAAGCGTCAGAGAAGCTTCTCCGTTTAGAATCCAGCATATCTCACTGAACCGAAGAAGTGGTAGTTAGAAGGCAGTTAGAGCCGCAAGCAGTTTGGTTTGGGAAATTAGACGCGAAATGAAACTGCAAATGCCTTCCAACAGGCTTGGAAAAGTGTGTTCTATATCTCTGCCAAACAAACTCCCCGGAGGTTGAGCTTTCAGAAGCTAGTTTAACACTAAGGGAGGAAGCAGCAGAATGTGCCTCTCACATCTAGCCTGTAGGAATTCAGGTTGGCAAGTTCTATGGGGAAGCCCATTGGCGCCTTCGTTGGAAACGGGTTTGGAAATTTCAGTTTCAAAATCTCTGTGAAAAAGCGTCAGAGAAGCTTCTCCGTTTAGAATCCAGCATATCTCACTGAACCGAAGAAGTGGTAGTTAGAAGGGAGTTAGAGCTGCAAGCAGTTTGGTTTGGGAAATTAGACGCGAAATGAAACTGCAAATGCCTTCCAACAGGCTTGGAAAAGTGTGTTCTATATCTCTGCCAAACAGACTCCCCGGAGGTTGAGCTTTCAGAAGCAAGTTTAACTCTAAGGGAGGAAGCAGCAGAATGTGCCTCTCACATCTAGCCTGTAGGAATTCAGGTTGGCAAGTTCTATGGGGAAGCCCATTGCTGCCTATGGTGGAAACGGCATGGGAGATTTCAGTTTCAAAATCTCTGTGAAAAAGCGTCAGAGAAGCTTCTCCGTTTAGAATCCAGCATATCTCACTGAACCGAAGAAGTGGTAGTTAGAAGGGAGTTAGAGCTGCAAGCAGTTTGGTTTGGGAAATTAGACGCGAAATGAAACTGCAAATGCCTTCCAACAGGCTTGGAAAAGTGTGTTCTATATCTCTGCCAAACAAACGCCCCGGAGGTTGAGCTTTCAGAAGCAAGTTTAACTCTAAGGGAGGAAGCAGCAGAATGTGCCTCTCACATCTAGCCTGTAGGAATTCAGGTTGGCAAGTTCTATGGGGAAGCACATTGGCGCCTTCGTTGGAAACGGGTTTGGAAATTTCAGTTTCAAAATCTCTGTGAAAAAGCGTCAGAGAAGCTTCTCCGTTTAGAATCCAGCATATCTCACTGAACCGAAGAAGTGGTAGTTAGAAGGGAGTTAGAGCTGCAAGCAGTTTGGTTTGGGAAATTAGATGCGAAATGAAACTGCAAATGCCTTCCAACAGGCTTGGAAAAGTGTGTTCTATATCTGTGCCAAATAGAGTCCCCGGAGGTTGAGCTTTCAGAAGCTAGTTTAACTCTAAGGGAGGAAGCAGCAGAATGTGCCTCTCACATCTAGCCTGTAGGAATTCAGGTTGGCAAGTTCTATGGGGAAGCCCATTGCTGCCTATGGTGGAAACGGCATGGGAGATTTCAGTTTCAAAATCTCTGTGAAAAAGCGTCAGAGAAGCTTCTCCGTTTAGAATCCAGCATATCTCACTGAACCGAAGAAGTGGTAGTTAGAAGGGAGTTAGAGCTGCAAGCAGTTTGGTTTGGGAAATTAGACGCGAAATGAAACTGCAAATGCCTTCCAACAGGCTTGGAAAAGTGTGTTCTATATCTCTGCCAAACAAACTCCCCGGAGGTTGAGCTTTCAGAAGCTAGTTTAACTCTAAGGGAGGAAGCAGCAGAATGTGCCTCTCACATCTAGCCTGTAGGAATTCAGGTTGGCAAGTTCTATGGGGAAGCCCATTGGCGCCTTCGTTGGAAACGGGTTTGGAAATTTCAGTTTCAAAATCTCTGTGAAAAAGCGTCAGAGAAGCTTCTCCGTTTAGAATCCAGCATATCTCACTGAACCGAAGAAGTGGTAGTTAGAAGGGAGTTAGAGCTGCAAGCAGTTTGGTTTGGGAAATTAGACGCGAAATGAAACTGCAAATGCCTTCCAACAGGCTTGGAAAAGTGTGTTCTATATCTCTGCCAAACAAACTCCCCGGAGGTTGAGCTTTCAGAAGCAAGTTTAACTCTAAGGGAGGAAGCAGCACAATGTGCCTCTCACATCTAGCCTGTAGGAATTCAGGTTGGCAAGTTCTATGGGGAAGCACATTGGCGCCTTCGTTGGAAACGGGTTTGGAAATTTCAGTTTCAAAATCTCTGTGAAAAAGCGTCAGAGAAGCTTCTCCGTTTAGAATCCAGCATATCTCACTGAACCGAAGAAGTGGTAGTTAGAAGGGAGTTAGAGCTGCAAGCAGTTTGGGTTGGGAAATTAGACGCGAAATGAAACTGCAAATGCCTTCCAACAGGCTTGGAAAAGTGTGTTCTATATCTCTGCCAAACAAACTCCCCGGAGGTTGAGCTTTCAGAAGCTAGTTTAACTCTAAGGGAGGAAGCAGCAGAATGTGCCTCTCACATCTAGCCTGTAGGAATTCAGGTTGGCAAGTTCTATGGGGAAGCCCATTGCTGCCTATGGTGGAAACGGCATGGGAGATTTCAGTTTCAAAATCTCTGTGAAAAAGCGTCAGAGAAGCTTCTCCGTTTAGAATCCAGCATATCTCACTGAACCGAAGAAGTGGTAGTTAGAAGGCAGTTAGAGCTGCAAGCAGTTTGGTTTGGGAAATTAGACGCGAAATGAAACTGCAAATGCCTTCCAACAGGCTTGGAGAAGTGTGTTCTATATCTCTGCCAAACAAACTCCCCGGAGGTTGAGCTTTCAGAAGCAAGTTTAACTCTAAGGGAGGAAGCAGCAGAATGTGCCTCTCACATCTAGCCTGTAGGAATTCAGGTTGGCAAGTTCTATGGGGAAGCCCATTGCTGCCTATGGTGGAAACGGCATGGGAGATTTCAGTTTCAAAATCTCTGTGAAAAAGCGTCAGAGAAGCTTCTCCGTTTAGAATCCAGCATATCTCACTGAACCGAAGAAGTGGTAGTTAGAAGGGAGTTAGAGCTGCAAGCAGTTTGGTTTGGGAAATTAGATGCGAAATGACACTGCAAAGGCCTTCCAACAGGCTTGGAAAAGTGTGTTCTATATCTCTGCCAAACAGACTCCCCGGAGGTTGAGCTTTCAGAAGCAAGCTTAACTCTTAGGGAGGAAGCAACAGAATGTGCCTCTCACATCTAGCCTGTAGGAATTCAGGTTGGCAAGTTCTATGGGGAAGCCCATTGCTGCCTAAGGTGGAAACGGCATGGGAGATTTCAGTTTCAAAATCTCTGTGAAAAAGCGTCAGAGAAGCTTCTCCGTTTAGAATCCAGCATATCTCACTGAACCGAAGAAGTGGTAGTTAGAAGGCAGTTAGAGCCGCAAGCAGTTTGGTTTGGGAAATTAGACGCGAAATGAAACTGCAAATGCCTTCCAACAGGCTTGGAAAAGTGTGTTCTATATCTCTGCCAAACAAACTCCCCGGAGGTTGAGCTTTCAGAAGCTAGTTTAACACTAAGGGAGGAAGCAGCAGAATGTGCCTCTCACATCTAGCCTGTAGGAATTCAGGTTGGCAAGTTCTATGGGGAAGCCCATTGGCGCCTTCGTTGGAAACGGGTTTGGAAATTTCAGTTTCAAAATCTCTGTGAAAAAGCGTCAGAGAAGCTTCTCCGTTTAGAATCCAGCATATCTCACTGAACCGAAGAAGTGGTAGTTAGAAGGGAGTTAGAGCTGCAAGCAGTTTGGTTTGGGAAATTAGACGCGAAATGAAACTGCAAATGCCTTCCAACAGGCTTGGAAAAGTGTGTTCTATATCTCTGCCAAACAGACTCCCCGGAGGTTGAGCTTTCAGAAGCAAGTTTAACTCTAAGGGAGGAAGCAGCAGAATGTGCCTCTCACATCTAGCCTGTAGGAATTCAGGTTGGCAAGTTCTATGGGGAAGCCCATTGCTGCCTATGGTGGAAACGGCATGGGAGATTTCAGTTTCAAAATCTCTGTGAAAAAGCGTCAGAGAAGCTTCTCCGTTTAGAATCCAGCATATCTCACTGAACCGAAGAAGTGGTAGTTAGAAGGGAGTTAGAGCTGCAAGCAGTTTGGTTTGGGAAATTAGACGCGAAATGAAACTGCAAATGCCTTCCAACAGGCTTGGAAAAGTGTGTTCTATATCTCTGCCAAACAAACGCCCCGGAGGTTGAGCTTTCAGAAGCAAGTTTAACTCTAAGGGAGGAAGCAGCAGAATGTGCCTCTCACATCTAGCCTGTAGGAATTCAGGTTGGCAAGTTCTATGGGGAAGCACATTGGCGCCTTCGTTGGAAACGGGTTTGGAAATTTCAGTTTCAAAATCTCTGTGAAAAAGCGTCAGAGAAGCTTCTCCGTTTAGAATCCAGCATATCTCACTGAACCGAAGAAGTGGTAGTTAGAAGGGAGTTAGAGCTGCAAGCAGTTTGGTTTGGGAAATTAGATGCGAAATGAAACTGCAAATGCCTTCCAACAGGCTTGGAAAAGTGTGTTCTATATCTGTGCCAAATAGAGTCCCCGGAGGTTGAGCTTTCAGAAGCTAGTTTAACTCTAAGGGAGGAAGCAGCAGAATGTGCCTCTCACATCTAGCCTGTAGGAATTCAGGTTGGCAAGTTCTATGGGGAAGCCCATTGCTGCCTATGGTGGAAACGGCATGGGAGATTTCAGTTTCAAAATCTCTGTGAAAAAGCGTCAGAGAAGCTTCTCCGTTTAGAATCCAGCATATCTCACTGAACCGAAGAAGTGGTAGTTAGAAGGGGGTTAGAGCTGCAAGCAGTTTGGTTTGGGAAATTAGACGCGAAATGAAACTGCAAATGCCTTCCAACAGGCTTGGAAAAGTGTGTTCTATATCTCTGCCAAACAAACTCCCCGGAGGTTGAGCTTTCAGAAGCAAGTTTAACTCTAAGGGAGGAAGCAGCAGAATGTGCCTCTCACATCTAGCCTGTAGGAATTCAGGTTGGCAAGTTCTATGGGGAAGCCCATTGCTGCCTATGGTGGAAACGGCATGGGAGATTTCAGTTTCAAAATCTCTGTGAAAAAGCGTCAGAGAAGCTTCTCCGTTTAGAATCCAGCATATCTCACTGAACCGAAGAAGTGGTAGTTAGAAGGGAGTTAGAGCTGCAAGCAGTTTGGTTTGGGAAATTAGACGCGAAATGAAACTGCAAATGCCTTCCAACAGGCTTGGAAAAGTGTGTTCTATATCTCTGCCAAACAGACTCCCCGGAGGTTGAGCTTTCAGAAGCAAGTTTAACTCTAAGGGAGGAAGCAGCAGAATGTGCCTCTCACATCTAGCCTGTAGGAATTCAGGTTGGCAAGTTCTATGGGGAAGCCCATTGCTGCCTATGGTGGAAACGGCATGGGAGATTTCAGTTTCAAAATCTCTGTGAAAAAGCGTCAGAGAAGCTTCTCCGTTTAGAATCCAGCATATCTCACTGAACCGAAGAAGTGGTAGTTAGAAGGGAGTTAGAGCTGCAAGCAGTTTGCTTTCGGAAATTAGATGCGAAATGACACTGCAAAGGCCTTCCAACAGGCTTGGAAAAGTGTGTTCTATATCTGTGCCAAATAGAGTCCCCGGAGGTTGAGCTTTCAGAAGCAAGCTTAACTGTTAGGGAGGAAGCAGCAGAATGTGCCTCTCACATCTAGCCTGTAGGAATTCAGGTTGGCAAGTTCTATGGGGAAGCCCATTGCTGCCTATGGTGGAAACGGCATGGGAGATTTCAGTTTCAAAATCTCTGTGAAAAAGCGTCAGAGAAGCTTCTCCGTTTAGAATCCAGCATATCTCACTGAACCGAAGAAGTGGTAGTTAGAAGGGAGTTAGAGCTGCAAGCAGTTTGGTTTGGGAAATTAGACGCGAAATGATACTGCAAATGCCTTCCAACAGGCTTGGAAAAGTGTGTTCTATATCTCTGCCAAACAAACTCCCCGGAGGTTGAGCTTTCAGAAGCAAGTTTAACTCTAAGGGAGGAAGCAGCAGAATGTGCCTCTCACATCTAGCCTGTAGGAATTCAGGTTGGCAAGTTCTATGGGGAAGCCCATTGCTGCCTATGGTGGAAACGGCATGGGAGATTTCAGTTTCAAAATCTCTGTGAAAAAGCGTCAGAGAAGCTTCTCCGTTTAGAATCCAGCATATCTCACTGAACCGAAGAAGTGGTAGTTAGAAGGGAGTTAGAGCTGCAAGCAGTTTGGTTTGGGAAATTAGACGCGAAATGAAACTGCAAATGCCTTCCAACAGGCTTGGAAAAGTGTGTTCTATATCTCTGCCAAACAGACTCCCCGGAGGTTGAGCTTTCAGAAGCAAGTTTAACTCTAAGGGAGGAAGCAGCAGAATGTGCCTCTCACATCTAGCCTGTAGGAATTCAGGTTGGCAAGTTCTATGGGGAAGCCCATTGCTGCCTATGGTGGAAACGGCATGGGAGATTTCAGTTTCAAAATCTCTGTGAAAAAGCGTCAGAGAAGCTTCTCCGTTTAGAATCCAGCATATCTCACTGAACCGAAGAAGTGGTAGTTAGAAGGGAGTTAGAGCTGCAAACAGTTTGCTTTCGGAAATTAGATGCGAAATGACACTGCAAAGGCCTTCCAACAGGCTTGGAAAAGTGTGTTCTATATCTGTGCCAAATAGAGTCCCCGGAGGTTGAGCTTTCAGAAGCAAGCTTAACTGTTAGGGAGGAAGCAGCAGAATGTGCCTCTCACATCTAGCCTGTAGGAATTCAGGTTGGCAAGTTCTATGGGGAAGCCCATTGCTGCCTATGGTGGAAACGGCATGGGAGATTTCAGTTTCAAAATCTCTGTGAAAAAGCGTCAGAGAAGCTTCTCCGCTTAGAATCCAGCATATCTCACTGAACCGAAGAAGTGGTAGTTAGAAGGGAGTTAGAGCTGCAAGCAGTTTGGTTTGGGAAATTAGATGCGAAATGACACTGCAAAGGCCTTCCAACAGGCTTGGAAAAGTGTGTTCTATATCTCTGCCAAACAGACTCCCCGGAGGTTGAGCTTTCAGAAGCAAGCTTAACTGTTAGGGAGGAAGCAGCAGAATGTGCCTCTCACATCTAGCCTGTAGGAATTCAGGTTGGCAAGTTCTATGGGGAAGCCCATTGCTGCCTATGGTGGAAACGGCATGGGAGATTTCAGTTTCAAAATCTCTGTGAAAAAGCGTCAGAGAAGCTTCTCCGTTTAGAATCCAGCATATCTCACTGAACCGAAGAAGTGGTAGTTAGAAGGCAGTTAGAGCTGCAAGCAGTTTGGTTTGGGAAATTAGACGCGAAATAAAACTGCAAATGCCTTCCAACAGGCTTGGAAAAGTGTGTTCTATATCTCTGCCAAACAGACTCCCCGGAGGTTGAGCTTTCAGAAGCTAGTTTAACTCTAAGGGAGGAAGCAGCAGAATGTGCCTCTCACATCTAGCCTGTAGGAATTCAGGTTGGCAAGTTCTATGGGGAAGCCCATTGGCGCCTTCGTTGGAAACGGGTTTGGAAATTTCAGTTTCAAAATCTCTGTGAAAAAGCGTCAGAGAAGCTTCTCCGTTTAGAATCCAGCATATCTCACTGAACCGAAGAAGTGGTAGTTAGAAGGGAGTTAGAGCTGCAAGCAGTTTGGTTTGGGAAATTAGATGCGAAATGACACTGCAAAGGCCTTCCAACAGGCTTGGAAAAGTGTGTTCTATATCTGTGCCAAACAGACTCCCCGGAGGTTGAGCTTTCAGAAGCAAGCTTAACTGTTAGGGAGGAAGCAGCAGAATGTGCCTCTCACATCTAGCCTGTAGGAATTCAGGTTGGCAAGTTCTATGGGGAAGCCCATTGCTGCCTATGGTGGAAACGGCATGGGAGATTTCAGTTTCAAAATCTCTGTGAAAAAGCGTCAGAGAAGCTTCTCCGTTTAGAATCCAGCATATCTCACTGAACCGAAGAAGTGGTAGTTAGAAGGGAGTTAGAGCTGCAAGCAGTTTGGTTTGGGAAATTAGATGCGAAATGACACTGCAAAGGCCTTCCAACAGGCTTGGAAAAGTGTGTTCTATATCTCTGCCAAACAGACTCCCCGGAGGTTGAGCTTTCAGAAGCAAGCTTAACTGTTAGGGAGGAAGCAGCAGAATGTGCCTCTCACATCTAGCCTGTAGGAATTCAGGTTGGCAAGTTCTATGGGGAAGCCCATTGCTGCCTATGGTGGAAACGGCATGGGAGATTTCAGTTTCAAAATCTCTGTGAAAAAGCGTCAGAGAAGCTTCTCCGTTTAGAATCCAGCATATCTCACTGAACCGAAGAAGTGGTAGTTAGAAGGCAGTTAGAGCTGCAAGCAGTTTGGTTTGGGAAATTAGACGCGAAATGAAACTGCAAATGCCTTCCAACAGGCTTGGAAAAGTGTGTTCTATATCTCTGCCAAACAAACTCCCCGGAGGTTGAGCTTTCAGAAGCTAGTTTAACTCTAAGGGAGGAAGCAGCAGAATGTGCCTCTCACATCTAGCCTGTAGGAATTCAGGTTGGCAAGTTCTATGGGGAAGCCCATTGGCGCCTTCGTTGGAAACGGGTTTGGAAATTTCAGTTTCAAAATCTCTGTGAAAAAGCGTCAGAGAAGCTTCTCCGTTTAGAATCCAGCATATCTCACTGAACCGAAGAAGTGGTAGTTAGAAGGGAGTTAGAGCTGCAAGCAGTTTGGTTTGGGAAATTAGACGCGAAATGAAACTGCAAAGGCCTTCCAACAGGCTTGGAAAAGTGTGTTCTATATCTCTGCCAAACAGACTCCCCGGAGGTTGAGCTTTCAGAAGCTAGTTTAACTCTAAGGGAGGAAGCAGCAGAATGTGCCTCTCACATCTAGCCTGTAGGAATTCAGGTTGGCAAGTTCTATGGGGAAGCCCATTGCTGCCTATGGTGGAAACGGCATGGGAGATTTCAGTTTCAAAATCTCTGTGAAAAAGCGTCAGAGAAGCTTCTCCGTTTAGAATCCAGCATATCTCACTGAACCGAAGAAGTGGTAGTTAGAAGGGAGTTAGAGCTGCAAGCAGTTTGGTTTGGGAAATTAGATGCGAAATGACACTGCAAAGGCCTTCCAACAGGCTTGGAAAAGTGTGTTCTATATCTCTGCCAAACAGACTCCCCGGAGGTTGAGTTTTCAGAAGCAAGCTTAACTCTTAGGGAGGAAGCAGCAGAATGTGCCTCTCACATCTAGCCTGTAGGAATTCAGGTTGGCAAGTTCTATGGGGAAGCCCATTGCTGCCTATGGTGGAAACGGCATGGGAGATTTCAGTTTCAAAATCTCTGTGAAAAAGCGTCAGAGAAGCTTCTCCGTTTAGAATCCAGCATATCTCACTGAACCGAAGAAGTGCTAGTTAGAAGGCAGTTAGAGCTGCAAGCAGTTTGGTTTGGGAAATTAGACGCGAAATGAAACTGCAAATGCCTTCCAACAGGCTTGGAAAAGTGTGTTCTATATCTCTGCCAAACAAACTCCCCGGAGGTTGAGCTTTCAGAAGCTAGTTTAACTCTAAGGGAGGAAGCAGCAGAATGTGCCTCTCACATCTAGCCTGTAGGAATTCAGGTTGGCAAGTTCTATGGGGAAGCCCATTGGCGCCTTCGTTGGAAACGGGTTTGGAAATTTCAGTTTCAAAATCTCTGTGAAAAAGCGTCAGAGAAGCTTCTCCGTTTAGAATCCAGCATATCTTACTGAACCGAAGAAGTGGTAGTTAGAAGGGAGTTAGAGCTGCAAGCAGTTTGGTTTGGGAAATTAGACGCGAAATGAAACTGCAAATGCCTTCCAACAGGCTTGGAAAAGTGTGTTCTATATCTCTGCCAAACAGACTCCCCGGAGGTTGAGCTTTCAGAAGCTAGTTTAACTCTAGGGGAGGAAGCAGCAGAATGTGCCTCTCACATCTAGCCTGTAGGAATTCAGGTTGGCAAGTTCTATGGGGAAGCCCATTGCTGCCTATGGTGGAAACGGCATGGGAGATTTCAGTTTCAAAATCTCTGTGAAAAAGCGTCAGAGAAGCTTCTCCGTTTAGAATCCAGCATATCTCACTGAACCGAAGAAGTGGTAGTTAGAAGGCAGTTAGAGCTGCAAGCAGTTTGGATTGGGAAATTAGATGCGAAATGACACTGCAAAGGCCTTCCAACAGGCTTGGAAAATTGTGTTCTATATCTGTGCCAAACAGACTCCCCGGAGGTTGAGCTTTCAGAAGCAAGCTTAACTGTTAGGGAGGAAGCAGCAGAATGTGCCTCTCACATCTAGCCTGTAGGAATTCAGGTTGGCAAGTTCTATGGGGAAGCCCATTGCTGCCTATGGTGGAAACGGCATGGGAGATTTCAGTTTCAAAATCTCTGTGAAAAAGCGTCAGAGAAGCTTCTCCGTTTAGAATCCAGCATATCTCACTGAACCGAAGAAGTGGTAGTTAGAAGGGAGTTAGAGCTGCAAGCAGTTTGGTTTGGGAAATTAGACGCGAAATGAAACTGCAAATGCCTTCCAACAGGCTTGGAAAAGTGTGTTCTATATCTCTGCCAAACAGACTCCCCGGAGGTTGAGCTTTCAGAAGCTAGTTTAACTCTAAGGGAGGAAGCAGCAGAATGTGCCTCTCACATCTAGCCTGTAGGAATTCAGGTTGGCAAGTTCTATGGGGAAGCCAATTGGCGCCTTCGTTGGAAACGGGTTTGGAAATTTCAGTTTCAAAATCTCTGTGAAAAAGCGTCAGAGAAGCTTCTCCGTTTAGAATCCAGCATATCTCACTGAACCGAAGAAGTGGTAGTTAGAAGGGAGTTAGAGCTGCAAGCAGTTTGGTTTGGGAAATTAGACGCGAAATGAAACTGCAAATGCCTTCCAACAGGCTTGGAAAAGTGTGTTCTATATCTCTGCCAAACAAACTCCCCGGAGGTTGAGCTTTCAGAAGCAAGTTTAACTCTAGGGGAGGAAGCAGCAGAATGTGCCTCTCACATCTAGCCTTTAGGAATTCAGGTTGGCAAGTTCTATGGGGAAGCCCATTGCTGCCTATGGTGGAAACGGCATGGGAGATTTCAGTTTCAAAATCTCTGTGAAAAAGCGTCAGAGAAGCTTCTCCGTTTAGAATCCAGCATATCTCACTGAACCGAAGAAGTGGTAGTTAGAAGGCAGTTAGAGCTGCAAGTAGTTTGGATTGGGAAATTAGATGCGAAATGACACTGCAAAGGCCTTCCAACAGGCTTGGAAAATTGTGTTCTATATCTGTGCCAAACAGACTCCCCGGAGGTTGAGCTTTCAGAAGCAAGCTTAACTGTTAGGGAGGAAGCAGCAGAATGTGCCTCTCACATCTAGCCTGTAGGAATTCAGGTTGGCAAGTTCTATGGGGAAGCCCATTGCTGCCTATGGTGGAAACGGCATGGGAGATTTCAGTTTCAAAATCTCTGTGAAAAAGCGTCAGAGAAGCTTCTCCGTTTAGAATCCAGCATATCTCACTGAACCGAAGAAGTGGTAGTTAGAAGGGAGTTAGAGCTGCAAGCAGTTTGGTTTGGGAAATTAGACGCGAAATGAAACTGCAAATGCCTTCCAACAGGCTTGGAAAAGTGTGTTCTATATCTCTGCCAAACAGACTCCCCGGAGGTTGAGCTTTCAGAAGCTAGTTTAACTCTAAGGGAGGAAGCAGCAGAATGTGCCTCTCACATCTAGCCTGTAGGAATTCAGGTTGGCAAGTTCTATGGGGAAGCCCATTGCTGCCTATGGTGGAAACGGCATGGGAGATTTCAGTTACAAAATCTCTGTGAAAAAGCGTCAGAGAAGCTTCTCCGTTTAGAATCCAGCATATCTCACTGAACCGAAGAAGTGGTAGTTAGAAGGGAGTTAGAGCTGCAAGCAGTTTGGTTTGGGAAATTAGACGCGAAATGAAACTGCAAATGCCTTCCAACAGGCTTGGAAAAGTGTGTTCTATATCTCTGCCAAACAAACTCCCCGGAGGTTGAGCTTTCAGAAGCAAGTTTAACTCTAAGGGAGGAAGCAGCAGAATGTGCCTCTCACATCTAGCCTGTAGGAATTCAGGTTGGCAAGTTCTATGGGGAAGCCCATTGCTGCCTATGGTGGAAACGGCATGGGAGATTTCAGTTTCAAAATCTCTGTGAAAAAGCGTCAGAGAAGCTTCTCCGTTTAGAATCCAGCATATCTCACTGAACCGAAGAAGTGGTAGTTAGAAGGGAGTTAGAGCTGCAAGCAGTTTGGTTTGGGAAATTAGACGCGAAATGACACTGCAAATGCCTTCCAACAGGCTTGGAAAAGTGTGTTCTATATCTCTGCCAAACAGACTCCCCGGAGGTTGAGCTTTCAGAAGCAAGTTTAACTCTAAGGGAGGAAGCAGCAGAATGTGCCTCTCACATCTAGCCTGTAGGAATTCAGGTTGGCAAGTTCTATGGGGAAGCCCATTGCTGCCTATGGTGGAAACGGCATGGGAGATTTCAGTTTCAAAATCTCTGTGAAAAAGCGTCAGAGAAGCTTCTCCGTTTAGAATCCAGCATATCTCACTGAACCGAAGAAGTGGTAGTTAGAAGGGGGTTAGAGCTGCAAGCAGTTTGGTTTGGGAAATTAGACGCGAAATGAAACTGCAAATGCCTTCCAACAGGCTTGGAAAAGTGTGTTCTATATCTCTGCCAAACAAACTCCCCGGAGGTTGAGCTTTCAGAAGCAAGTTTAACTCTAAGGGAGGAAGCAGCAGAATGTGCCTCTCACATCTAGCCTGTAGGAATTCAGGTTGGCAAGTTCTATGGGGAAGCCCATTGCTGCCTATGGTGGAAACGGCATGGGAGATTTCAGTTTCAAAATCTCTGTGAAAAAGCGTCAGAGAAGCTTCTCCGTTTAGAATCCAGCATATCTCACTGAACCGAAGAAGTGGTAGTTAGAAGGGAGTTAGAGCTGCAAGCAGTTTGGTTTGGGAAATTAGACGCGAAATGAAACTGCAAATGCCTTCCAACAGGCTTGGAAAAGTGTGTTCTATATCTCTGCCAAACAGACTCCCCGGAGGTTGAGCTTTCAGAAGCAAGTTTAACTCTAAGGGAGGAAGCAGCAGAATGTGCCTCTCACATCTAGCCTGTAGGAATTCAGGTTGGCAAGTTCTATGGGGAAGCCCATTGCTGCCTATGGTGGAAACGGCATGGGAGATTTCAGTTTCAAAATCTCTGTGAAAAAGCGTCAGAGAAGCTTCTCCGTTTAGAATCCAGCATATCTCACTGAACCGAAGAAGTGGTAGTTAGAAGGGAGTTAGAGCTGCAAGCAGTTTGCTTTCGGAAATTAGATGCGAAATGACACTGCAAAGGCCTTCCAACAGGCTTGGAAAAGTGTGTTCTATATCTGTGCCAAATAGAGTCCCCGGAGGTTGAGCTTTCAGAAGCAAGCTTAACTGTTAGGGAGGAAGCAGCAGAATGTGCCTCTCACATCTAGCCTGTAGGAATTCAGGTTGGCAAGTTCTATGGGGAAGCCCATTGCTGCCTATGGTGGAAACGGCATGGGAGATTTCAGTTTCAAAATCTCTGTGAAAAAGCGTCAGAGAAGCTTCTCCGTTTAGAATCCAGCATATCTCACTGAACCGAAGAAGTGGTAGTTAGAAGGGAGTTAGAGCTGCAAGCAGTTTGGTTTGGGAAATTAGACGCGAAATGATACTGCAAATGCCTTCCAACAGGCTTGGAAAAGTGTGTTCTATATCTCTGCCAAACAAACTCCCCGGAGGTTGAGCTTTCAGAAGCAAGTTTAACTCTAAGGGAGGAAGCAGCAGAATGTGCCTCTCACATCTAGCCTGTAGGAATTCAGGTTGGCAAGTTCTATGGGGAAGCCCATTGCTGCCTATGGTGGAAACGGCATGGGAGATTTCAGTTTCAAAATCTCTGTGAAAAAGCGTCAGAGAAGCTTCTCCGTTTAGAATCCAGCATATCTCACTGAACCGAAGAAGTGGTAGTTAGAAGGGAGTTAGAGCTGCAAGCAGTTTGGTTTGGGAAATTAGACGCGAAATGAAACTGCAAATGCCTTCCAACAGGCTTGGAAAAGTGTGTTCTATATCTCTGCCAAACAGACTCCCCGGAGGTTGAGCTTTCAGAAGCAAGTTTAACTCTAAGGGAGGAAGCAGCAGAATGTGCCTCTCACATCTAGCCTGTAGGAATTCAGGTTGGCAAGTTCTATGGGGAAGCCCATTGCTGCCTATGGTGGAAACGGCATGGGAGATTTCAGTTTCAAAATCTCTGTGAAAAAGCGTCAGAGAAGCTTCTCCGTTTAGAATCCAGCATATCTCACTGAACCGAAGAAGTGGTAGTTAGAAGGGAGTTAGAGCTGCAAACAGTTTGCTTTCGGAAATTAGATGCGAAATGACACTGCAAAGGCCTTCCAACAGGCTTGGAAAAGTGTGTTCTATATCTGTGCCAAATAGAGTCCCCGGAGGTTGAGCTTTCAGAAGCAAGCTTAACTGTTAGGGAGGAAGCAGCAGAATGTGCCTCTCACATCTAGCCTGTAGGAATTCAGGTTGGCAAGTTCTATGGGGAAGCCCATTGCTGCCTATGGTGGAAACGGCATGGGAGATTTCAGTTTCAAAATCTCTGTGAAAAAGCGTCAGAGAAGCTTCTCCGCTTAGAATCCAGCATATCTCACTGAACCGAAGAAGTGGTAGTTAGAAGGGAGTTAGAGCTGCAAGCAGTTTGGTTTGGGAAATTAGATGCGAAATGACACTGCAAAGGCCTTCCAACAGGCTTGGAAAAGTGTGTTCTATATCTCTGCCAAACAGACTCCCCGGAGGTTGAGCTTTCAGAAGCAAGCTTAACTGTTAGGGAGGAAGCAGCAGAATGTGCCTCTCACATCTAGCCTGTAGGAATTCAGGTTGGCAAGTTCTATGGGGAAGCCCATTGCTGCCTATGGTGGAAACGGCATGGGAGATTTCAGTTTCAAAATCTCTGTGAAAAAGCGTCAGAGAAGCTTCTCCGTTTAGAATCCAGCATATCTCACTGAACCGAAGAAGTGGTAGTTAGAAGGCAGTTAGAGCTGCAAGCAGTTTGGTTTGGGAAATTAGACGCGAAATAAAACTGCAAATGCCTTCCAACAGGCTTGGAAAAGTGTGTTCTATATCTCTGCCAAACAGACTCCCCGGAGGTTGAGCTTTCAGAAGCTAGTTTAACTCTAAGGGAGGAAGCAGCAGAATGTGCCTCTCACATCTAGCCTGTAGGAATTCAGGTTGGCAAGTTCTATGGGGAAGCCCATTGGCGCCTTCGTTGGAAACGGGTTTGGAAATTTCAGTTTCAAAATCTCTGTGAAAAAGCGTCAGAGAAGCTTCTCCGTTTAGAATCCAGCATATCTCACTGAACCGAAGAAGTGGTAGTTAGAAGGGAGTTAGAGCTGCAAGCAGTTTGGTTTGGGAAATTAGATGCGAAATGACACTGCAAAGGCCTTCCAACAGGCTTGGAAAAGTGTGTTCTATATCTGTGCCAAACAGACTCCCCGGAGGTTGAGCTTTCAGAAGCAAGCTTAACTGTTAGGGAGGAAGCAGCAGAATGTGCCTCTCACATCTAGCCTGTAGGAATTCAGGTTGGCAAGTTCTATGGGGAAGCCCATTGCTGCCTATGGTGGAAACGGCATGGGAGATTTCAGTTTCAAAATCTCTGTGAAAAAGCGTCAGAGAAGCTTCTCCGTTTAGAATCCAGCATATCTCACTGAACCGAAGAAGTGGTAGTTAGAAGGGAGTTAGAGCTGCAAGCAGTTTGGTTTGGGAAATTAGATGCGAAATGACACTGCAAAGGCCTTCCAACAGGCTTGGAAAAGTGTGTTCTATATCTCTGCCAAACAGACTCCCCGGAGGTTGAGCTTTCAGAAGCAAGCTTAACTGTTAGGGAGGAAGCAGCAGAATGTGCCTCTCACATCTAGCCTGTAGGAATTCAGGTTGGCAAGTTCTATGGGGAAGCCCATTGCTGCCTATGGTGGAAACGGCATGGGAGATTTCAGTTTCAAAATCTCTGTGAAAAAGCGTCAGAGAAGCTTCTCCGTTTAGAATCCAGCATATCTCACTGAACCGAAGAAGTGGTAGTTAGAAGGCAGTTAGAGCTGCAAGCAGTTTGGTTTGGGAAATTAGACGCGAAATGAAACTGCAAATGCCTTCCAACAGGCTTGGAAAAGTGTGTTCTATATCTCTGCCAAACAAACTCCCCGGAGGTTGAGCTTTCAGAAGCTAGTTTAACTCTAAGGGAGGAAGCAGCAGAATGTGCCTCTCACATCTAGCTTGTAGGAATTCAGGTTGGCAAGTTCTATGGGGAAGCCCATTGGCGCCTTCGTTGGAAACGGGTTTGGAAATTTCAGTTTCAAAATCTCTGTGAAAAAGCGTCAGAGAAGCTTCTCCGTTTAGAATCCAGCATATCTCACTGAACCGAAGAAGTGGTAGTTAGAAGGGAGTTAGAGCTGCAAGCAGTTTGGTTTGGGAAATTAGACGCGAAATGAAACTGCAAAGGCCTTCCAACAGGCTTGGAAAAGTGTGTTCTATATCTCTGCCAAACAGACTCCCCGGAGGTTGAGCTTTCAGAAGCTAGTTTAACTCTAAGGGAGGAAGCAGCAGAATGTGCCTCTCACATCTAGCCTGTAGGAATTCAGGTTGGCAAGTTCTATGGGGAAGCCCATTGCTGCCTATGGTGGAAACGGCATGGGAGATTTCAGTTTCAAAATCTCTGTGAAAAAGCGTCAGAGAAGCTTCTCCGTTTAGAATCCAGCATATCTCACTGAACCGAAGAAGTGGTAGTTAGAAGGGAGTTAGAGCTGCAAGCAGTTTGGTTTGGGAAATTAGATGCGAAATGACACTGCAAAGGCCTTCCAACAGGCTTGGAAAAGTGTGTTCTATATCTCTGCCAAACAGACTCCCCGGAGGTTGAGTTTTCAGAAGCAAGCTTAACTCTTAGGGAGGAAGCAGCAGAATGTGCCTCTCACATCTAGCCTGTAGGAATTCAGGTTGGCAAGTTCTATGGGGAAGCCCATTGCTGCCTATGGTGGAAACGGCATGGGAGATTTCAGTTTCAAAATCTCTGTGAAAAAGCGTCAGAGAAGCTTCTCCGTTTAGAATCCAGCATATCTCACTGAACCGAAGAAGTGCTAGTTAGAAGGCAGTTAGAGCTGCAAGCAGTTTGGTTTGGGAAATTAGACGCGAAATGAAACTGCAAATGCCTTCCAACAGGCTTGGAAAAGTGTGTTCTATATCTCTGCCAAACAAACTCCCCGGAGGTTGAGCTTTCAGAAGCTAGTTTAACTCTAAGGGAGGAAGCAGCAGAATGTGCCTCTCACATCTAGCCTGTAGGAATTCAGGTTGGCAAGTTCTATGGGGAAGCCCATTGGCGCCTTCGTTGGAAACGGGTTTGGAAATTTCAGTTTCAAAATCTCTGTGAAAAAGCGTCAGAGAAGCTTCTCCGTTTAGAATCCAGCATATCTTACTGAACCGAAGAAGTGGTAGTTAGAAGGGAGTTAGAGCTGCAAGCAGTTTGGTTTGGGAAATTAGACGCGAAATGAAACTGCAAATGCCTTCCAACAGGCTTGGAAAAGTGTGTTCTATATCTCTGCCAAACAGACTCCCCGGAGGTTGAGCTTTCAGAAGCTAGTTTAACTCTAGGGGAGGAAGCAGCAGAATGTGCCTCTCACATCTAGCCTGTAGGAATTCAGGTTGGCAAGTTCTATGGGGAAGCCCATTGCTGCCTATGGTGGAAACGGCATGGGAGATTTCAGTTTCAAAATCTCTGTGAAAAAGCGTCAGAGAAGCTTCTCCGTTTAGAATCCAGCATATCTCACTGAACCGAAGAAGTGGTAGTTAGAAGGGAGTTAGAGCTGCAAACAGTTTGCTTTCGGAAATTAGATGCGAAATGACACTGCAAAGGCCTTCCAACAGGCTTGGAAAAGTGTGTTCTATATCTGTGCCAAATAGAGTCCCCGGAGGTTGAGCTTTCAGAAGCAAGCTTAACTGTTAGGGAGGAAGCAGCAGAATGTGCCTCTCACATCTAGCCTGTAGGAATTCAGGTTGGCAAGTTCTATGGGGAAGCCCATTGCTGCCTATGGTGGAAACGGCATGGGAGATTTCAGTTTCAAAATCTCTGTGAAAAAGCGTCAGAGAAGCTTCTCCGCTTAGAATCCAGCATATCTCACTGAACCGAAGAAGTGGTAGTTAGAAGGGAGTTAGAGCTGCAAGCAGTTTGGTTTGGGAAATTAGATGCGAAATGACACTGCAAAGGCCTTCCAACAGGCTTGGAAAAGTGTGTTCTATATCTCTGCCAAACAGACTCCCCGGAGGTTGAGCTTTCAGAAGCAAGCTTAACTGTTAGGGAGGAAGCAGCAGAATGTGCCTCTCACATCTAGCCTGTAGGAATTCAGGTTGGCAAGTTCTATGGGGAAGCCCATTGCTGCCTATGGTGGAAACGGCATGGGAGATTTCAGTTTCAAAATCTCTGTGAAAAAGCGTCAGAGAAGCTTCTCCGTTTAGAATCCAGCATATCTCACTGAACCGAAGAAGTGGTAGTTAGAAGGCAGTTAGAGCTGCAAGCAGTTTGGTTTGGGAAATTAGACGCGAAATAAAACTGCAAATGCCTTCCAACAGGCTTGGAAAAGTGTGTTCTATATCTCTGCCAAACAGACTCCCCGGAGGTTGAGCTTTCAGAAGCTAATTTAACTCTAAGGGAGGAAGCAGCAGAATGTGCCTCTCACATCTAGCCTGTAGGAATTCAGGTTGGCAAGTTCTATGGGGAAGCCCATTGGCGCCTTCGTTGGAAACGGGTTTGGAAATTTCAGTTTCAAAATCTCTGTGAAAAAGCGTCAGAGAAGCTTCTCCGTTTAGAATCCAGCATATCTCACTGAACCGAAGAAGTGGTAGTTAGAAGGGAGTTAGAGCTGCAAGCAGTTTGGTTTGGGAAATTAGATGCGAAATGACACTGCAAAGGCCTTCCAACAGGCTTGGAAAAGTGTGTTCTATATCTGTGCCAAACAGACTCCCCGGAGGTTGAGCTTTCAGAAGCAAGCTTAACTGTTAGGGAGGAAGCAGCAGAATGTGCCTCTCACATCTAGCCTGTAGGAATTCAGGTTGGCAAGTTCTATGGGGAAGCCCATTGCTGCCTATGGTGGAAACGGCATGGGAGATTTCAGTTTCAAAATCTCTGTGAAAAAGCGTCAGAGAAGCTTCTCCGTTTAGAATCCAGCATATCTCACTGAACCGAAGAAGTGGTAGTTAGAAGGGAGTTAGAGCTGCAAGCAGTTTGGTTTGGGAAATTAGATGCGAAATGACACTGCAAAGGCCTTCCAACAGGCTTGGAAAAGTGTGTTCTATATCTCTGCCAAACAGACTCCCCGGAGGTTGAGCTTTCAGAAGCAAGCTTAACTGTTAGGGAGGAAGCAGCAGAATGTGCCTCTCACATCTAGCCTGTAGGAATTCAGGTTGGCAAGTTCTATGGGGAAGCCCATTGCTGCCTATGGTGGAAACGGCATGGGAGATTTCAGTTTCAAAATCTCTGTGAAAAAGCGTCAGAGAAGCTTCTCCGTTTAGAATCCAGCATATCTCACTGAACCGAAGAAGTGGTAGTTAGAAGGCAGTTAGAGCTGCAAGCAGTTTGGTTTGGGAAATTAGACGCGAAATGAAACTGCAAATGCCTTCCAACAGGCTTGGAAAAGTGTGTTCTATATCTCTGCCAAACAAACTCCCCGGAGGTTGAGCTTTCAGAAGCTAGTTTAACTCTAAGGGAGGAAGCAGCAGAATGTGCCTCTCACATCTAGCCTGTAGGAATTCAGGTTGGCAAGTTCTATGGGGAAGCCCATTGGCGCCTTCGTTGGAAACGGGTTTGGAAATTTCAGTTTCAAAATCTCTGTGAAAAAGCGTCAGAGAAGCTTCTCCGTTTAGAATCCAGCATATCTCACTGAACCGAAGAAGTGGTAGTTAGAAGGGAGTTAGAGCTGCAAGCAGTTTGGTTTGGGAAATTAGACGCGAAATGAAACTGCAAAGGCCTTCCAACAGGCTTGGAAAAGTGTGTTCTATATCTCTGCCAAACAGACTCCCCGGAGGTTGAGCTTTCAGAAGCTAGTTTAACTCTAAGGGAGGAAGCAGCAGAATGTGCCTCTCACATCTAGCCTGTAGGAATTCAGGTTGGCAAGTTCTATGGGGAAGCCCATTGCTGCCTATGGTGGAAACGGCATGGGAGATTTCAGTTTCAAAATCTCTGTGAAAAAGCGTCAGAGAAGCTTCTCCGTTTAGAATCCAGCATATCTCACTGAACCGAAGAAGTGCTAGTTAGAAGGCAGTTAGAGCTGCAAGCAGTTTGGTTTGGGAAATTAGACGCGAAATGAAACTGCAAATGCCTTCCAACAGGCTTGGAAAAGTGTGTTCTATATCTCTGCCAAACAAACTCCCCGGAGGTTGAGCTTTCAGAAGCTAGTTTAACTCTAAGGGAGGAAGCAGCAGAATGTGCCTCTCACATCTAGCCTGTAGGAATTCAGGTTGGCAAGTTCTATGGGGAAGCCCATTGGCGCCTTCGTTGGAAACGGGTTTGGAAATTTCAGTTTCAAAATCTCTGTGAAAAAGCGTCAGAGAAGCTTCTCCGTTTAGAATCCAGCATATCTTACTGAACCGAAGAAGTGGTAGTTAGAAGGGAGTTAGAGCTGCAAGCAGTTTGGTTTGGGAAATTAGACGCGAAATGAAACTGCAAATGCCTTCCAACAGGCTTGGAAAAGTGTGTTCTATATCTCTGCCAAACAGACTCCCCGGAGGTTGAGCTTTCAGAAGCTAGTTTAACTCTAGGGGAGGAAGCAGCAGAATGTGCCTCTCACATCTAGCCTGTAGGAATTCAGGTTGGCAAGTTCTATGGGGAAGCCCATTGCTGCCTATGGTGGAAACGGCATGGGAGATTTCAGTTTCAAAATCTCTGTGAAAAAGCGTCAGAGAAGCTTCTCCGTTTAGAATCCAGCATATCTCACTGAACCGAAGAAGTGGTAGTTAGAAGGCAGTTAGAGCTGCAAGCAGTTTGGATTGGGAAATTAGATGCGAAATGACACTGCAAAGGCCTTCCAACAGGCTTGGAAAATTGTGTTCTATATCTGTGCCAAACAGACTCCCCGGAGGTTGAGCTTTCAGAAGCAAGCTTAACTGTTAGGGAGGAAGCAGCAGAATGTGCCTCTCACATCTAGCCTGTAGGAATTCAGGTTGGCAAGTTCTATGGGGAAGCCCATTGCTGCCTATGGTGGAAACGGCATGGGAGATTTCAGTTTCAAAATCTCTGTGAAAAAGCGTCAGAGAAGCTTCTCCGTTTAGAATCCAGCATATCTCACTGAACCGAAGAAGTGGTAGTTAGAAGGGAGTTAGAGCTGCAAGCAGTTTGGTTTGGGAAATTAGACGCGAAATGAAACTGCAAATGCCTTCCAACAGGCTTGGAAAAGTGTGTTCTATATCTCTGCCAAACAGACTCCCCGGAGGTTGAGCTTTCAGAAGCTAGTTTAACTCTAAGGGAGGAAGCAGCAGAATGTGCCTCTCACATCTAGCCTGTAGGAATTCAGGTTGGCAAGTTCTATGGGGAAGCCAATTGGCGCCTTCGTTGGAAACGGGTTTGGAAATTTCAGTTTCAAAATCTCTGTGAAAAAGCGTCAGAGAAGCTTCTCCGTTTAGAATCCAGCATATCTCACTGAACCGAAGAAGTGGTAGTTAGAAGGGAGTTAGAGCTGCAAGCAGTTTGGTTTGGGAAATTAGACGCGAAATGAAACTGCAAATGCCTTCCAACAGGCTTGGAAAAGTGTGTTCTATATCTCTGCCAAACAAACTCCCCGGAGGTTGAGCTTTCAGAAGCAAGTTTAACTCTAGGGGAGGAAGCAGCAGAATGTGCCTCTCACATCTAGCCTTTAGGAATTCAGGTTGGCAAGTTCTATGGGGAAGCCCATTGCTGCCTATGGTGGAAACGGCATGGGAGATTTCAGTTTCAAAATCTCTGTGAAAAAGCGTCAGAGAAGCTTCTCCGTTTAGAATCCAGCATATCTCACTGAACCGAAGAAGTGGTAGTTAGAAGGCAGTTAGAGCTGCAAGCAGTTTGGATTGGGAAATTAGATGCGAAATGACACTGCAAAGGCCTTCCAACAGGCTTGGAAAATTGTGTTCTATATCTGTGCCAAACAGACTCCCCGGAGGTTGAGCTTTCAGAAGCAAGCTTAACTGTTAGGGAGGAAGCAGCAGAATGTGCCTCTCACATCTAGCCTGTAGGAATTCAGGTTGGCAAGTTCTATGGGGAAGCCCATTGCTGCCTATGGTGGAAACGGCATGGGAGATTTCAGTTTCAAAATCTCTGTGAAAAAGCGTCAGAGAAGCTTCTCCGTTTAGAATCCAGCATATCTCACTGAACCGAAGAAGTGGTAGTTAGAAGGGAGTTAGAGCTGCAAGCAGTTTGGTTTGGGAAATTAGACGCGAAATGAAACTGCAAATGCCTTCCAACAGGCTTGGAAAAGTGTGTTCTATATCTCTGCCAAACAGACTCCCCGGAGGTTGAGCTTTCAGAAGCTAGTTTAACTCTAAGGGAGGAAGCAGCAGAATGTGCCTCTCACATCTAGCCTGTAGGAATTCAGGTTGGCAAGTTCTATGGGGAAGCCCATTGCTGCCTATGGTGGAAACGGCATGGGAGATTTCAGTTACAAAATCTCTGTGAAAAAGCGTCAGAGAAGCTTCTCCGTTTAGAATCCAGCATATCTCACTGAACCGAAGAAGTGGTAGTTAGAAGGGAGTTAGAGCTGCAAGCAGTTTGGTTTGGGAAATTAGACGCGAAATGAAACTGCAAATGCCTTCCAACAGGCTTGGAAAAGTGTGTTCTATATCTCTGCCAAACAAACTCCCCGGAGGTTGAGCTTTCAGAAGCAAGTTTAACTCTAAGGGAGGAAGCAGCAGAATGTGCCTCTCACATCTAGCCTGTAGGAATTCAGGTTGGCAAGTTCTATGGGGAAGCCCATTGCTGCCTATGGTGGAAACGGCATGGGAGATTTCAGTTTCAAAATCTCTGTGAAAAAGCGTCAGAGAAGCTTCTCCGTTTAGAATCCAGCATATCTCACTGAACCGAAGAAGTGGTAGTTAGAAGGGAGTTAGAGCTGCAAGCAGTTTGGTTTGGGAAATTAGACGCGAAATGACACTGCAAATGCCTTCCAACAGGCTTGGAAAAGTGTGTTCTATATCTCTGCCAAACAGACTCCCCGGAGGTTGAGCTTTCAGAAGCAAGTTTAACTCTAAGGGAGGAAGCAGCAGAATGTGCCTCTCACATCTAGCCTGTAGGAATTCAGGTTGGCAAGTTCTATGGGGAAGCCCATTGCTGCCTATGGTGGAAACGGCATGGGAGATTTCAGTTTCAAAATCTCTGTGAAAAAGCGTCAGAGAAGCTTCTCCGTTTAGAATCCAGCATATCTCACTGAACCGAAGAAGTGGTAGTTAGAAGGGAGTTAGAGCTGCAAGCAGTTTGGTTTGGGAAATTAGACGCGAAATGAAACTGCAAATGCCTTCCAACAGGCTTGGAAAAGTGTGTTCTATATCTCTGCCAAACAAACTCCCCGGAGGTTGAGCTTTCAGAAGCAAGTTTAACTCTAAGGGAGGAAGCAGCAGAATGTGCCTCTCACATCTAGCCTGCAGGAATTCAGGTTGGCAAGTTCTATGGGGAAGCCCATTGCTGCCTATGGTGGAAACGGCATGGGAGATTTCAGTTTCAAAATCTCTGTGAAAAAGCGTCAGAGAAGCTTCTCCGTTTAGAATCCAGCATATCTCACTGAACCGAAGAAGTGGTAGTTAGAAGGGAGTTAGAGCTGCAAGCAGTTTGGTTTGGGAAATTAGATGCGAAATGACACTGCAAAGGCCTTCCAACAGGCTTGGAAAAGTGTGTTCTATATCTCTGCCAAACAGAGTCCCCGGAGGTTGAGCTTTGAGAAGCAAGCTTAACTCTTAGGGAGGAAGCAGCAGAATGTGCCTCTCACATCTAGGCTGTAGGAATTCAGGTTGGCAAGTTCTATGGGGAAGCCCATTGTCGCCTTCGTTGGAAACGGTTTTGGAAATTTCAGTTTCAAAATCTCTGTGAAAAAGCGTCAGAGAAGCTTCTCCGTTTAGAATCCAGCATATCTCACTGAACCGAAGAAGTGGTAGTTAGAAGGGAGTTAGAGCTGCAAGCAGTTTGGTTTGGGAAATTAGACGCGAAATGAAACTGCAAATGCCTTCCAACAGGCTTGGAAAAGTGTGTTCTATATCTCTGCCAAACAAACTCCCCGGAGGTTGAGCTTTCAGAAGCTAGTTTAACTCTAAGGGAGGAAGCAGCAGAATGTGCCTCTCACATCTAGCCTGTAGGAATTCAGGTTGGCAAGTTCTATGGGGAAGCCCATTGCTGCCTATGGTGGAAACGGCATGGGAGATTTCAGTTTCAAAATCTCTGTGAAAAAGCGTCAGAGAAGCTTCTCCGTTTAGAATCCAGCATATCTCACTGAACCGAAGAAGTGGTAGTTAGAAGGGAGTTAGAGCTGCAAGCAGTTTGGTTTGGGAAATTAGACGCGAAATGAAACTGCAAATGCCTTCCAACAGGCTTGGAAAAGTGTGTTCTATATCTCTGCCAAACAAACTCCCCGGAGGTTGAGCTTTCAGAAGCAAGTTTAACTCTAAGGGAGGAAGCAGCAGAATGTGCCTCTCACATCTAGCCTGTAGGAATTCAGGTTGGCAAGTTCTATGGGGAAGCCCATTGCTGCCTATGGTGGAAACGGCATGGGAGATTTCAGTTTCAAAATCTCTGTGAAAAAGCGTCAGAGAAGCTTCTCCGTTTAGAATCCAGCATATCTCACTGAACCGAAGAAGTGGTAGTTAGAAGGGAGTTAGAGCTGCAAGCAGTTTGGTTTGGGAAATTAGATGCGAAATGACACTGCAAAGGCCTTCCAACAGGCTTGGAAAAGTGTGTTCTATATCTGTGCCAAACAGAGTCCCCGGAGGTTGAGCTTTGAGAAGCAAGCTTAACTCTTAGGGAGGAAGCAGCAGAATGTGCCTCTCACATCTAGGCTGTAGGAATTCAGGTTGGCAAGTTCTATGGGGAAGCCCATTGTCGCCTTCGTTGGAAACGGTTTTGGAAATTTCAGTTTCAAAATCTCTGTGAAAAAGCGTCAGAGAAGCTTCTCCGTTTAGAATCCAGCATATCTCACTGAACCGAAGAAGTGGTAGTTAGAAGGGAGTTAGAGCTGCAAGCAGTTTGGTTTGGGAAATTAGACGCGAAATGAAACTGCAAATGCCTTCCAACAGGCTTGGAAAAGTGTGTTCTATATCTCTGCCAAACAAACTCCCCGGAGGTTGAGCTTTCAGAAGCTAGTTTAACTCTAAGGGAGGAAGCAGCAGAATGTGCCTCTCACATCTAGCCTGTAGGAATTCAGGTTGGCAAGTTCTATGGGGAAGCCCATTGGCGCCTTCGTTGGAAACGGGTTTGGAAATTTCAGTTTCAAAATCTCTGTGAAAAAGCGTCAGAGAAGCTTCTCCGTTTAGAATCCAGGATATCTCACTGAACCGAAGAAGTGGTAGTTAGAAGGGAGTTAGAGCTCCAAGCAGTTTGGTTTGGTAAATTAGATGCGAAATGACACTGCAAAGGCCTTCCAACAGGCTTGGAAAAGTGTGTTCTATATCTGTGCCAAACAGACTCCCCGGAGGTTGAGCTTTCAGAAGCAAGCTTAACTGTTAGGGAGGAAGCAGCAGAATGTGCCTCTCACATCTAGCCTGTAGGAATTCAGGTTGGCAAGTTCTATGGGGAAGCCCATTGCTGCCTATGGTGGAAACGGCATGGGAGATTTCAGTTTCAAAATCTCTGTGAAAAAGCGTCAGAGAAGCTTCTCCGTTTAGAATCCAGCATATCTCACTGAACCGAAGAAGTGGTAGTTAGAAGGGAGTTAGAGCTGCAAGCAGTTTGGTTTGGGAAATTAGACGCGAAATGAAACTGCAAATGCCTTCCAACAGGCTTGGAAAATTGTGTTCTATATCTCTGCCAAACAAACTCCCCGGAGGTTGAGCTTTCAGAAGCAAGTTTAACTCTAAGGGAGGAAGCAGCAGAATGTGCCTCTCACATCTAGCCTGTAGGAATTCAGGTTGGCAAGTTCTATGGGGAAGCCCATTGCTGCCTATGGTGGAAACGGCATGGGAGATTTCAGTTTCAAAATCTCTGTGAAAAAGCGTCAGAGAAGCTTCTCCGTTTAGAATCCAGCATATCTCACTGAACCGAAGAAGTGGTAGTTAGAAGGCAGTTAGAGCTGCAAGCAGTTTGGTTTGGGAAATTAGACGCGAAATGAAACTGCAAATGCCTTCCAACAGGCTTGGAGAAGTGTGTTCTATATCTCTGCCAAACAAACTCCCCGGAGGTTGAGCTTTCAGAAGCAAGTTTAACTCTAAGGGAGGAAGCAGCAGAATGTGCCTCTCACATCTAGCCTGTAGGAATTCAGGTTGGCAAGTTCTATGGGGAAGCCCATTGCTGCCTATGGTGGAAACGGCATGGGAGATTTCAGTTTCAAAATCTCTGTGAAAAAGCGTCAGAGAAGCTTCTCCGTTTAGAATCCAGCATATCTCACTGAACCGAAGAAGTGGTAGTTAGAAGGGAGTTAGAGCTGCAAGCAGTTTGGTTTGGGAAATTAGACGCGAAATGAAACTGCAAATGCCTTCCAACAGGCTTGGAAAAGTGTGTTCTATATCTCTGCCAAACAAACTCCCCGGAGGTTGAGCTTTCAGAAGCAAGTTTAACTCTAAGGGAGGAAGCAGCAGAATGTGCCTCTCACATCTAGCCTGTAGGAATTCAGGTTGGCAAGTTCTATGGGGAAGCCCATTGCTGCCTATGGTGGAAACGGCATGGGAGATTTCAGTTTCAAAATCTCTGTGAAAAAGCGTCAGAGAAGCTTCTCCGTTTAGAATCCAGCATATCTCACTGAACCGAAGAAGTGGTAGTTAGAAGGGAGTTAGAGCTGCAAGCAGTTTGGTTTGGGAAATTAGATGCGAAATGACACTGCAAAGGCCTTCCAACAGGCTTGGAAAAGTGTGTTCTATATCTCTGCCAAACAGACTCCCCGGAGGTTGAGCTTTCAGAAGCAAGCTTAACTCTTAGGGAGGAAGCAACAGAATGTGCCTCTCACATCTAGCCTGTAGGAATTCAGGTTGGCAAGTTCTATGGGGAAGCCCATTGCTGCCTATGGTGGAAACGGCATGGGAGATTTCAGTTTCAAAATCTCTGTGAAAAAGCGTCAGAGAAGCTTCTCCGTTTAGAATCCAGCATATCTCACTGAACCGAAGAAGTGGTAGTTAGAAGGCAGTTAGAGCCGCAAGCAGTTTGGTTTGGGAAATTAGACGCGAAATGAAACTGCAAATGCCTTCCAACAGGCTTGGAGAAGTGTGTTCTATATCTCTGCCAAACAAACTCCCCGGAGGTTGAGCTTTCAGAAGCAAGTTTAACTCTAAGGGAGGAAGCAGCAGAATGTGCCTCTCATATCTAGCCTGTAGGAATTCAGGTTGGCAAGTTCTATGGGGAAGCCCATTGCTGCCTATGGTGGAAACGGCATGGGAGATTTCAGTTTCAAAATCTCTGTGAAAAAGCGTCAGAGAAGCTTCTCCGTTTAGAATCCAGCATATCTCACTGAACCGAAGAAGTGGTAGTTAGAAGGGAGTTAGAGCTGCAAGCAGTTTGGTTTGGGAAATTAGACGCGAAATGAAACTGCAAATGCCTTCCAACAGGCTTGGAAAAGTGTGTTCTATATCTCTGCCAAACAAACTCCCCGGAGGTTGAGCTTTCAGAAGCTAGTTTAACTCTAAGGGAGGAAGCAGCAGAATGTGCCTCTCACATCTAGCCTGTAGGAATTCAGGTTGGCAAGTTCTATGGGGAAGCCCATTGCTGCCTATGGTGGAAACGGCATGGGAGATTTCAGTTTCAAAATCTCTGTGAAAAAGCGTCAGAGAAGCTTCTCCGTTTAGAATCCAGCATATCTCACTGAACCGAAGAAGTGGTAGTTAGAAGGGAGTTAGAGCTGCAAGCAGTTTGGTTTGGGAAATTAGACGCGAAATGAAACTGCAAATGCCTTCCAACAGGCTTGGAAAAGTGTGTTCTATATCTCTGCCAAACAAACTCCCCGGAGGTTGAGCTTTCAGAAGCAAGTTTAACTCTAAGGGAGGAAGCAGCAGAATGTGCCTCTCACATCTAGCCTGTAGGAATTCAGGTTGGCAAGTTCTATGGGGAAGCCCATTGCTGCCTACGGTGGAAACGGCATGGGAGATTTCAGTTTCAAAATCTCTGTGAAAAAGCGTCAGAGAAGCTTCTCCGTTTAGAATCCAGCATATCTCACTGAACCGAAGAAGTGGTAGTTAGAAGGGAGTTAGAGCCGCAAGCAGTTTGGTTTGGGAAATTAGACGCGAAATGAAACTGCAAATGCCTTCCAACAGGCTTGGAAAAGTGTGTTCTATATCTCTGCCAAACAAAGTCCCCGGAGGTTGAGCTTTCAGAAGCTAGTTTAACTCTAAGGGAGGAAGCAGCAGAATGTGCCTCTCACATCTAGCCTGTAGGAATTCAGGTTGGCAAGTTCTATGGGGAAGCCCATTGCTGCCTATGGTGGAAACGGCATGGGAGATTTCAGTTTCAAAATCTCTGTGAAAAAGCGTCAGAGAAGCTTCTCCGTTTAGAATCCAGCATATCTCACTGAACCGAAGAAGTGGTAGTTAGAAGGCAGTTAGAGCCGCAAGCAGTTTGGTTTGGGAAATTAGACGCGAAATGAAACTGCAAATGCCTTCCAACAGGCTTGGAAAAGTGTGTTCTATATCTCTGCCAAACAAACTCCCCGGAGGTTGAGCTTTCAGAAGCTAGTTTAACACTAAGGGAGGAAGCAGCAGAATGTGCCTCTCACATCTAGCCTGTAGGAATTCAGGTTGGCAAGTTCTATGGGGAAGCCCATTGGCGCCTTCGTTGGAAACGGGTTTGGAAATTTCAGTTTCAAAATCTCTGTGAAAAAGCGTCAGAGAAGCTTCTCCGTTTAGAATCCAGCATATCTCACTGAACCGAAGAAGTGGTAGTTAGAAGGGAGTTAGAGCTGCAAGCAGTTTGGTTTGGGAAATTAGACGCGAAATGAAACTGCAAATGCCTTCCAACAGGCTTGGAAAAGTGTGTTCTATATCTCTGCCAAACAAACTCCCCGGAGGTTGAGCTTTCAGAAGCAAGTTTAACTCTAAGGGAGGAAGCAGCAGAATGTGCCTCTCACATCTAGCCTGTAGGAATTCAGGTTGGCAAGTTCTATGGGGAAGCCCATTGCTGCCTATGGTGGAAACGGCATGGGAGATTTCAGTTTCAAAATCTCTGTGAAAAAGCGTCAGAGAAGCTTCTCCGTTTAGAATCCAGCATATCTCACTGAACCGAAGAAGTGGTAGTTAGAAGGGAGTTAGAGCTGCAAGCAGTTTGGTTTGGGAAATTAGACGCGAAATGACACTGCAAATGCCTTCCAACAGGCTTGGAAAAGTGTGTTCTATATCTCTGCCAAACAGACTCCCCGGAGGTTGAGCTTTCAGAAGCAAGTTTAACTCTAAGGGAGGAAGCAGCAGAATGTGCCTCTCACATCTAGCCTGTAGGAATTCAGGTTGGCAAGTTCTATGGGGAAGCCCATTGCTGCCTATGGTGGAAACGGCATGGGAGATTTCAGTTTCAAAATCTCTGTGAAAAAGCGTCAGAGAAGCTTCTCCGTTTAGAATCCAGCATATCTCACTGAACCGAAGAAGTGGTAGTTAGAAGGGGGTTAGAGCTGCAAGCAGTTTGGTTTGGGAAGTTAGACGCGAAATGAAACTGCAAATGCCTTCCAACAGGCTTGGAAAAGTGTGTTCTATATCTCTGCCAAACAAACTCCCCGGAGGTTGAGCTTTCAGAAGCAAGTTTAACTCTAAGGGAGGAAGCAGCAGAATGTGCCTCTCACATCTAGCCTGTAGGAATTCAGGTTGGCAAGTTCTATGTGGAAGCCCATTGCTGCCTATGGTGGAAACGGCATGGGAGATTTCAGTTTCAAAATCTCTGTGAAAAAGCGTCAGAGAAGCTTCTCCGTTTAGAATCCAGCATATCTCACTGAACCGAAGAAGTGGTAGTTAGAAGGGAGTTAGAGCTGCAAGCAGTTTGGTTTGGGAAATTAGACGCGAAATGAAACTGCAAATGCCTTCCAACAGGCTTGGAAAAGTGTGTTCTATATCTCTGCCAAACAGACTCCCCGGAGGTTGAGCTTTCAGAAGCAAGTTTAACTCTAAGGGAGGAAGCAGCAGAATGTGCCTCTCACATCTAGCCTGTAGGAATTCAGGTTGGCAAGTTCTATGGGGAAGCCCATTGCTGCCTATGGTGGAAACGGCATGGGAGATTTCAGTTTCAAAATCTCTGTGAAAAAGCGTCAGAGAAGCTTCTCCGTTTAGAATCCAGCATATCTCACTGAACCGAAGAAGTGGTAGTTAGAAGGGAGTTAGAGCTGCAAGCAGTTTGCTTTCGGAAATTAGATGCGAAATGACACTGCAAAGGCCTTCCAACAGGCTTGGAAAAGTGTGTTCTATATCTGTGCCAAATAGAGTCCCCGGAGGTTGAGCTTTCAGAAGCAAGCTTAACTGTTAGGGAGGAAGCAGCAGAATGTGCCTCTCACATCTAGCCTGTAGGAATTCAGGTTGGCAAGTTCTATGGGGAAGCCCATTGCTGCCTATGGTGGAAACGGCATGGGAGATTTCAGTTTCAAAATCTCTGTGAAAAAGCGTCAGAGAAGCTTCTCCGTTTAGAATCCAGCATATCTCACTGAACCGAAGAAGTGGTAGTTAGAAGGGAGTTAGAGCTGCAAGCAGTTTGGTTTGGGAAATTAGACGCGAAATGATACTGCAAATGCCTTCCAACAGGCTTGGAAAAGTGTGTTCTATATCTCTGCCAAACAAACTCCCCGGAGGTTGAGCTTTCAGAAGCAAGTTTAACTCTAAGGGAGGAAGCAGCAGAATGTGCCTCTCACATCTAGCCTGTAGGAATTCAGGTTGGCAAGTTCTATGGGGAAGCCCATTGCTGCCTATGGTGGAAACGGCATGGGAGATTTCAGTTTCAAAATCTCTGTGAAAAAGCGTCAGAGAAGCTTCTCCGTTTAGAATCCAGCATATCTCACTGAACCGAAGAAGTGGTAGTTAGAAGGGAGTTAGAGCTGCAAGCAGTTTGGTTTGGGAAATTAGACGCGAAATGAAACTGCAAATGCCTTCCAACAGGCTTGGAAAAGTGTGTTCTATATCTCTGCCAAACAGACTCCCCGGAGGTTGAGCTTTCAGAAGCAAGTTTAACTCTAAGGGAGGAAGCAGCAGAATGTGCCTCTCACATCTAGCCTGTAGGAATTCAGGTTGGCAAGTTCTATGGGGAAGCCCATTGCTGCCTATGGTGGAAACGGCATGGGAGATTTCAGTTTCAAAATCTCTGTGAAAAAGCGTCAGAGAAGCTTCTCCGTTTAGAATCCAGCATATCTCACTGAACCGAAGAAGTGGTAGTTAGAAGGGAGTTAGAGCTGCAAACAGTTTGCTTTCGGAAATTAGATGCGAAATGACACTGCAAAGGCCTTCCAACAGGCTTGGAAAAGTGTGTTCTATATCTGTGCCAAATAGAGTCCCCGGAGGTTGAGCTTTCAGAAGCAAGCTTAACTGTTAGGGAGGAAGCAGCAGAATGTGCCTCTCACATCTAGCCTGTAGGAATTCAGGTTGGCAAGTTCTATGGGGAAGCCCATTGCTGCCTATGGTGGAAACGGCATGGGAGATTTCAGTTTCAAAATCTCTGTGAAAAAGCGTCAGAGAAGCTTCTCCGCTTAGAATCCAGCATATCTCACTGAACCGAAGAAGTGGTAGTTAGAAGGGAGTTAGAGCTGCAAGCAGTTTGGTTTGGGAAATTAGATGCGAAATGACACTGCAAAGGCCTTCCAACAGGCTTGGAAAAGTGTGTTCTATATCTCTGCCAAACAGACTCCCCGGAGGTTGAGCTTTCAGAAGCAAGCTTAACTGTTAGGGAGGAAGCAGCAGAATGTGCCTCTCACATCTAGCCTGTAGGAATTCAGGTTGGCAAGTTCTATGGGGAAGCCCATTGCTGCCTATGGTGGAAACGGCATGGGAGATTTCAGTTTCAAAATCTCTGTGAAAAAGCGTCAGAGAAGCTTCTCCGTTTAGAATCCAGCATATCTCACTGAACCGAAGAAGTGGTAGTTAGAAGGCAGTTAGAGCTGCAAGCAGTTTGGTTTGGGAAATTAGACGCGAAATAAAACTGCAAATGCCTTCCAACAGGCTTGGAAAAGTGTGTTCTATATCTCTGCCAAACAGACTCCCCGGAGGTTGAGCTTTCAGAAGCTAGTTTAACTCTAAGGGAGGAAGCAGCAGAATGTGCCTCTCACATCTAGCCTGTAGGAATTCAGGTTGGCAAGTTCTATGGGGAAGCCCATTGGCGCCTTCGTTGGAAACGGGTTTGGAAATTTCAGTTTCAAAATCTCTGTGAAAAAGCGTCAGAGAAGCTTCTCCGTTTAGAATCCAGCATATCTCACTGAACCGAAGAAGTGGTAGTTAGAAGGGAGTTAGAGCTGCAAGCAGTTTGGTTTGGGAAATTAGATGCGAAATGACACTGCAAAGGCCTTCCAACAGGCTTGGAAAAGTGTGTTCTATATCTCTGCCAAACAGACTCCCCGGAGGTTGAGCTTTCAGAAGCAAGCTTAACTGTTAGGGAGGAAGCAGCAGAATGTGCCTCTCACATCTAGCCTGTAGGAATTCAGGTTGGCAAGTTCTATGGGGAAGCCCATTGCTGCCTATGGTGGAAACGGCATGGGAGATTTCAGTTTCAAAATCTCTGTGAAAAAGCGTCAGAGAAGCTTCTCCGTTTAGAATCCAGCATATCTCACTGAACCGAAGAAGTGGTAGTTAGAAGGGAGTTAGAGCTGCAAGCAGTTTGGTTTGGGAAATTAGACGCGAAATGAAACTGCAAATGCCTTCCAACAGGCTTGGAAAAGTGTGTTCTATATCTCTGCCAAACAGACTCCCCGGAGGTTGAGCTTTCAGAAGCAAGTTTAACTCTAAGGGAGGAAGCAGCAGAATGTGCCTCTCACATCTAGCCTGTAGGAATTCAGGTTGGCAAGTTCTATGGGGAAGCCCATTGCTGCCTATGGTGGAAACGGCATGGGAGATTTCAGTTTCAAAATCTCTGTGAAAAAGCGTCAGAGAAGCTTCTCCGTTTAGAATCCAGCATATCTCACTGAACCGAAGAAGTGGTAGTTAGAAGGGAGTTAGAGCTGCAAACAGTTTGCTTTCGGAAATTAGATGCGAAATGACACTGCAAAGGCCTTCCAACAGGCTTGGAAAAGTGTGTTCTATATCTGTGCCAAATAGAGTCCCCGGAGGTTGAGCTTTCAGAAGCAAGCTTAACTGTTAGGGAGGAAGCAGCAGAATGTGCCTCTCACATCTAGCCTGTAGGAATTCAGGTTGGCAAGTTCTATGGGGAAGCCCATTGCTGCCTATGGTGGAAACGGCATGGGAGATTTCAGTTTCAAAATCTCTGTGAAAAAGCGTCAGAGAAGCTTCTCCGCTTAGAATCCAGCATATCTCACTGAACCGAAGAAGTGGTAGTTAGAAGGGAGTTAGAGCTGCAAGCAGTTTGGTTTGGGAAATTAGATGCGAAATGACACTGCAAAGGCCTTCCAACAGGCTTGGAAAAGTGTGTTCTATATCTCTGCCAAACAGACTCCCCGGAGGTTGAGCTTTCAGAAGCAAGCTTAACTGTTAGGGAGGAAGCAGCAGAATGTGCCTCTCACATCTAGCCTGTAGGAATTCAGGTTGGCAAGTTCTATGGGGAAGCCCATTGCTGCCTATGGTGGAAACGGCATGGGAGATTTCAGTTTCAAAATCTCTGTGAAAAAGCGTCAGAGAAGCTTCTCCGTTTAGAATCCAGCATATCTCACTGAACCGAAGAAGTGGTAGTTAGAAGGCAGTTAGAGCTGCAAGCAGTTTGGTTTGGGAAATTAGACGCGAAATAAAACTGCAAATGCCTTCCAACAGGCTTGGAAAAGTGTGTTCTATATCTCTGCCAAACAGACTCCCCGGAGGTTGAGCTTTCAGAAGCTAGTTTAACTCTAAGGGAGGAAGCAGCAGAATGTGCCTCTCACATCTAGCCTGTAGGAATTCAGGTTGGCAAGTTCTATGGGGAAGCCCATTGGCGCCTTCGTTGGAAACGGGTTTGGAAATTTCAGTTTCAAAATCTCTGTGAAAAAGCGTCAGAGAAGCTTCTCCGTTTAGAATCCAGCATATCTCACTGAACCGAAGAAGTGGTAGTTAGAAGGGAGTTAGAGCTGCAAGCAGTTTGGTTTGGGAAATTAGATGCGAAATGACACTGCAAAGGCCTTCCAACAGGCTTGGAAAAGTGTGTTCTATATCTCTGCCAAACAGACTCCCCGGAGGTTGAGCTTTCAGAAGCAAGCTTAACTGTTAGGGAGGAAGCAGCAGAATGTGCCTCTCACATCTAGCCTGTAGGAATTCAGGTTGGCAAGTTCTATGGGGAAGCCCATTGCTGCCTATGGTGGAAACGGCATGGGAGATTTCAGTTTCAAAATCTCTGTGAAAAAGCGTCAGAGAAGCTTCTCCGTTTAGAATCCAGCATATCTCACTGAACCGAAGAAGTGGTAGTTAGAAGGGAGTTAGAGCTGCAAGCAGTTTGGTTTGGGAAATTAGATGCGAAATGACACTGCAAAGGCCTTCCAACAGGCTTGGAAAAGTGTGTTCTATATCTCTGCCAAACAGACTCCCCGGAGGTTGAGCTTTCAGAAGCAAGCTTAACTGTTAGGGAGGAAGCAGCAGAATGTGCCTCTCACATCTAGCCTGTAGGAATTCAGGTTGGCAAGTTCTATGGGGAAGCCCATTGCTGCCTATGGTGGAAACGGCATGGGAGATTTCAGTTTCAAAATCTCTGTGAAAAAGCGTCAGAGAAGCTTCTCCGTTTAGAATCCAGCATATCTCACTGAACCGAAGAAGTGGTAGTTAGAAGGCAGTTAGAGCTGCAAGCAGTTTGGTTTGGGAAATTAGACGCGAAATGAAACTGCAAATGCCTTCCAACAGGCTTGGAAAAGTGTGTTCTATATCTCTGCCAAACAAACTCCCCGGAGGTTGAGCTTTCAGAAGCTAGTTTAACTCTAAGGGAGGAAGCAGCAGAATGTGCCTCTCACATCTAGCCTGTAGGAATTCAGGTTGGCAAGTTCTATGGGGAAGCCCATTGGCGCCTTCGTTGGAAACGGGTTTGGAAATTTCAGTTTCAAAATCTCTGTGAAAAAGCGTCAGAGAAGCTTCTCCGTTTAGAATCCAGCATATCTCACTGAACCGAAGAAGTGGTAGTTAGAAGGGAGTTACAGCTGCAAGCAGTTTGGTTTGGGAAATTAGACGCGAAATGAAACTGCAAAGGCCTTCCAACAGGCTTGGAAAAGTGTGTTCTATATCTCTGCCAAACAGACTCCCCGGAGGTTGAGCTTTCAGAAGCTAGTTTAACTCTAAGGGAGGAAGCAGCAGAATGTGCCTCTCACATCTAGCCTGTAGGAATTCAGGTTGGCAAGTTCTATGGGGAAGCCCATTGCTGCCTATGGTGGAAACGGCATGGGAGATTTCAGTTTCAAAATCTCTGTGAAAAAGCGTCAGAGAAGCTTCTCCGTTTAGAATCCAGCATATCTCACTGAACCGAAGAAGTGGTAGTTAGAAGGGAGTTAGAGCTGCAAGCAGTTTGGTTTGGGAAATTAGATGCGAAATGACACTGCAAAGGCCTTCCAACAGGCTTGGAAAAGTGTGTTCTATATCTCTGCCAAACAGACTCCCCGGAGGTTGAGTTTTCAGAAGCAAGCTTAACTCTTAGGGAGGAAGCAGCAGAATGTGCCTCTCACATCTAGCCTGTAGGAATTCAGGTTGGCAAGTTCTATGGGGAAGCCCATTGCTGCCTATGGTGGAAACGGCATGGGAGATTTCAGTTTCAAAATCTCTGTGAAAAAGCGTCAGAGAAGCTTCTCCGTTTAGAATCCAGCATATCTCACTGAACCGAAGAAGTGGTAGTTAGAAGGGAGTTAGAGCTGCAAGCAGTTTGCTTTCGGAAATTAGATGCGAAATGACACTGCAAAGGCCTTCCAACAGGCTTGGAAAAGTGTGTTCTATATCTGTGCCAAATAGAGTCCCCGGAGGTTGAGCTTTCAGAAGCAAGCTTAACTGTTAGGGAGGAAGCAGCAGAATGTGCCTCTCACATCTAGCCTGTAGGAATTCAGGTTGGCAAGTTCTATGGGGAAGCCCATTGCTGCCTATGGTGGAAACGGCATGGGAGATTTCAGTTTCAAAATCTCTGTGAAAAAGCGTCAGAGAAGCTTCTCCGTTTAGAATCCAGCATATCTCACTGAACCGAAGAAGTGGTAGTTAGAAGGGAGTTAGAGCTGCAAGCAGTTTGGTTTGGGAAATTAGACGCGAAATGATACTGCAAATGCCTTCCAACAGGCTTGGAAAAGTGTGTTCTATATCTCTGCCAAACAAACTCCCCGGAGGTTGAGCTTTCAGAAGCAAGTTTAACTCTAAGGGAGGAAGCAGCAGAATGTGCCTCTCACATCTAGCCTGTAGGAATTCAGGTTGGCAAGTTCTATGGGGAAGCCCATTGCTGCCTATGGTGGAAACGGCATGGGAGATTTCAGTTTCAAAATCTCTGTGAAAAAGCGTCAGAGAAGCTTCTCCGTTTAGAATCCAGCATATCTCACTGAACCGAAGAAGTGGTAGTTAGAAGGGAGTTAGAGCTGCAAGCAGTTTGGTTTGGGAAATTAGACGCGAAATGAAACTGCAAATGCCTTCCAACAGGCTTGGAAAAGTGTGTTCTATATCTCTGCCAAACAGACTCCCCGGAGGTTGAGCTTTCAGAAGCAAGTTTAACTCTAAGGGAGGAAGCAGCAGAATGTGCCTCTCACATCTAGCCTGTAGGAATTCAGGTTGGCAAGTTCTATGGGGAAGCCCATTGCTGCCTATGGTGGAAACGGCATGGGAGATTTCAGTTTCAAAATCTCTGTGAAAAAGCGTCAGAGAAGCTTCTCCGTTTAGAATCCAGCATATCTCACTGAACCGAAGAAGTGGTAGTTAGAAGGGAGTTAGAGCTGCAAACAGTTTGCTTTCGGAAATTAGATGCGAAATGACACTGCAAAGGCCTTCCAACAGGCTTGGAAAAGTGTGTTCTATATCTGTGCCAAATAGAGTCCCCGGAGGTTGAGCTTTCAGAAGCAAGCTTAACTGTTAGGGAGGAAGCAGCAGAATGTGCCTCTCACATCTAGCCTGTAGGAATTCAGGTTGGCAAGTTCTATGGGGAAGCCCATTGCTGCCTATGGTGGAAACGGCATGGGAGATTTCAGTTTCAAAATCTCTGTGAAAAAGCGTCAGAGAAGCTTCTCCGCTTAGAATCCAGCATATCTCACTGAACCGAAGAAGTGGTAGTTAGAAGGGAGTTAGAGCTGCAAGCAGTTTGGTTTGGGAAATTAGATGCGAAATGACACTGCAAAGGCCTTCCAACAGGCTTGGAAAAGTGTGTTCTATATCTCTGCCAAACAGACTCCCCGGAGGTTGAGCTTTCAGAAGCAAGCTTAACTGTTAGGGAGGAAGCAGCAGAATGTGCCTCTCACATCTAGCCTGTAGGAATTCAGGTTGGCAAGTTCTATGGGGAAGCCCATTGCTGCCTATGGTGGAAACGGCATGGGAGATTTCAGTTTCAAAATCTCTGTGAAAAAGCGTCAGAGAAGCTTCTCCGTTTAGAATCCAGCATATCTCACTGAACCGAAGAAGTGGTAGTTAGAAGGCAGTTAGAGCTGCAAGCAGTTTGGTTTGGGAAATTAGACGCGAAATAAAACTGCAAATGCCTTCCAACAGGCTTGGAAAAGTGTGTTCTATATCTCTGCCAAACAGACTCCCCGGAGGTTGAGCTTTCAGAAGCTAGTTTAACTCTAAGGGAGGAAGCAGCAGAATGTGCCTCTCACATCTAGCCTGTAGGAATTCAGGTTGGCAAGTTCTATGGGGAAGCCCATTGGCGCCTTCGTTGGAAACGGGTTTGGAAATTTCAGTTTCAAAATCTCTGTGAAAAAGCGTCAGAGAAGCTTCTCCGTTTAGAATCCAGCATATCTCACTGAACCGAAGAAGTGGTAGTTAGAAGGGAGTTAGAGCTGCAAGCAGTTTGGTTTGGGAAATTAGATGCGAAATGACACTGCAAAGGCCTTCCAACAGGCTTGGAAAAGTGTGTTCTATATCTGTGCCAAACAGACTCCCCGGAGGTTGAGCTTTCAGAAGCAAGCTTAACTGTTAGGGAGGAAGCAGCAGAATGTGCCTCTCACATCTAGCCTGTAGGAATTCAGGTTGGCAAGTTCTATGGGGAAGCCCATTGCTGCCTATGGTGGAAACGGCATGGGAGATTTCAGTTTCAAAATCTCTGTGAAAAAGCGTCAGAGAAGCTTCTCCGTTTAGAATCCAGCATATCTCACTGAACCGAAGAAGTGGTAGTTAGAAGGGAGTTAGAGCTGCAAGCAGTTTGGTTTGGGAAATTAGATGCGAAATGACACTGCAAAGGCCTTCCAACAGGCTTGGAAAAGTGTGTTCTATATCTCTGCCAAACAGACTCCCCGGAGGTTGAGCTTTCAGAAGCAAGCTTAACTGTTAGGGAGGAAGCAGCAGAATGTGCCTCTCACATCTAGCCTGTAGGAATTCAGGTTGGCAAGTTCTATGGGGAAGCCCATTGCTGCCTATGGTGGAAACGGCATGGGAGATTTCAGTTTCAAAATCTCTGTGAAAAAGCGTCAGAGAAGCTTCTCCGTTTAGAATCCAGCATATCTCACTGAACCGAAGAAGTGGTAGTTAGAAGGCAGTTAGAGCTGCAAGCAGTTTGGTTTGGGAAATTAGACGCGAAATGAAACTGCAAATGCCTTCCAACAGGCTTGGAAAAGTGTGTTCTATATCTCTGCCAAACAAACTCCCCGGAGGTTGAGCTTTCAGAAGCTAGTTTAACTCTAAGGGAGGAAGCAGCAGAATGTGCCTCTCACATCTAGCCTGTAGGAATTCAGGTTGGCAAGTTCTATGGGGAAGCCCATTGGCGCCTTCGTTGGAAACGGGTTTGGAAATTTCAGTTTCAAAATCTCTGTGAAAAAGCGTCAGAGAAGCTTCTCCGTTTAGAATCCAGCATATCTCACTGAACCGAAGAAGTGGTAGTTAGAAGGGAGTTACAGCTGCAAGCAGTTTGGTTTGGGAAATTAGACGCGAAATGAAACTGCAAAGGCCTTCCAACAGGCTTGGAAAAGTGTGTTCTATATCTCTGCCAAACAGACTCCCCGGAGGTTGAGCTTTCAGAAGCTAGTTTAACTCTAAGGGAGGAAGCAGCAGAATGTGCCTCTCACATCTAGCCTGTAGGAATTCAGGTTGGCAAGTTCTATGGGGAAGCCCATTGCTGCCTATGGTGGAAACGGCATGGGAGATTTCAGTTTCAAAATCTCTGTGAAAAAGCGTCAGAGAAGCTTCTCCGTTTAGAATCCAGCATATCTCACTGAACCGAAGAAGTGGTAGTTAGAAGGGAGTTAGAGCTGCAAGCAGTTTGGTTTGGGAAATTAGATGCGAAATGACACTGCAAAGGCCTTCCAACAGGCTTGGAAAAGTGTGTTCTATATCTCTGCCAAACAGACTCCCCGGAGGTTGAGTTTTCAGAAGCAAGCTTAACTCTTAGGGAGGAAGCAGCAGAATGTGCCTCTCACATCTAGCCTGTAGGAATTCAGGTTGGCAAGTTCTATGGGGAAGCCCATTGCTGCCTATGGTGGAAACGGCATGGGAGATTTCAGTTTCAAAATCTCTGTGAAAAAGCGTCAGAGAAGCTTCTCCGTTTAGAATCCAGCATATCTCACTGAACCGAAGAAGTGCTAGTTAGAAGGCAGTTAGAGCTGCAAGCAGTTTGGTTTGGGAAATTAGACGCGAAATGAAACTGCAAATGCCTTCCAACAGGCTTGGAAAAGTGTGTTCTATATCTCTGCCAAACAAACTCCCCGGAGGTTGAGCTTTCAGAAGCTAGTTTAACTCTAAGGGAGGAAGCAGCAGAATGTGCCTCTCACATCTAGCCTGTAGGAATTCAGGTTGGCAAGTTCTATGGGGAAGCCCATTGGCGCCTTCGTTGGAAACGGGTTTGGAAATTTCAGTTTCAAAATCTCTGTGAAAAAGCGTCAGAGAAGCTTCTCCGTTTAGAATCCAGCATATCTTACTGAACCGAAGAAGTGGTAGTTAGAAGGGAGTTAGAGCTGCAAGCAGTTTGGTTTGGGAAATTAGACGCGAAATGAAACTGCAAATGCCTTCCAACAGGCTTGGAAAAGTGTGTTCTATATCTCTGCCAAACAGACTCCCCGGAGGTTGAGCTTTCAGAAGCTAGTTTAACTCTAGGGGAGGAAGCAGCAGAATGTGCCTCTCACATCTAGCCTGTAGGAATTCAGGTTGGCAAGTTCTATGGGGAAGCCCATTGCTGCCTATGGTGGAAACGGCATGGGAGATTTCAGTTTCAAAATCTCTGTGAAAAAGCGTCAGAGAAGCTTCTCCGTTTAGAATCCAGCATATCTCACTGAACCGAAGAAGTGGTAGTTAGAAGGGAGTTAGAGCTGCAAACAGTTTGCTTTCGGAAATTAGATGCGAAATGACACTGCAAAGGCCTTCCAACAGGCTTGGAAAAGTGTGTTCTATATCTGTGCCAAATAGAGTCCCCGGAGGTTGAGCTTTCAGAAGCAAGCTTAACTGTTAGGGAGGAAGCAGCAGAATGTGCCTCTCACATCTAGCCTGTAGGAATTCAGGTTGGCAAGTTCTATGGGGAAGCCCATTGCTGCCTATGGTGGAAACGGCATGGGAGATTTCAGTTTCAAAATCTCTGTGAAAAAGCGTCAGAGAAGCTTCTCCGCTTAGAATCCAGCATATCTCACTGAACCGAAGAAGTGGTAGTTAGAAGGGAGTTAGAGCTGCAAGCAGTTTGGTTTGGGAAATTAGATGCGAAATGACACTGCAAAGGCCTTCCAACAGGCTTGGAAAAGTGTGTTCTATATCTCTGCCAAACAGACTCCCCGGAGGTTGAGCTTTCAGAAGCAAGCTTAACTGTTAGGGAGGAAGCAGCAGAATGTGCCTCTCACATCTAGCCTGTAGGAATTCAGGTTGGCAAGTTCTATGGGGAAGCCCATTGCTGCCTATGGTGGAAACGGCATGGGAGATTTCAGTTTCAAAATCTCTGTGAAAAAGCGTCAGAGAAGCTTCTCCGTTTAGAATCCAGCATATCTCACTGAACCGAAGAAGTGGTAGTTAGAAGGCAGTTAGAGCTGCAAGCAGTTTGGTTTGGGAAATTAGACGCGAAATAAAACTGCAAATGCCTTCCAACAGGCTTGGAAAAGTGTGTTCTATATCTCTGCCAAACAGACTCCCCGGAGGTTGAGCTTTCAGAAGCTAGTTTAACTCTAAGGGAGGAAGCAGCAGAATGTGCCTCTCACATCTAGCCTGTAGGAATTCAGGTTGGCAAGTTCTATGGGGAAGCCCATTGGCGCCTTCGTTGGAAACGGGTTTGGAAATTTCAGTTTCAAAATCTCTGTGAAAAAGCGTCAGAGAAGCTTCTCCGTTTAGAATCCAGCATATCTCACTGAACCGAAGAAGTGGTAGTTAGAAGGGAGTTAGAGCTGCAAGCAGTTTGGTTTGGGAAATTAGATGCGAAATGACACTGCAAAGGCCTTCCAACAGGCTTGGAAAAGTGTGTTCTATATCTGTGCCAAACAGACTCCCCGGAGGTTGAGCTTTCAGAAGCAAGCTTAACTGTTAGGGAGGAAGCAGCAGAATGTGCCTCTCACATCTAGCCTGTAGGAATTCAGGTTGGCAAGTTCTATGGGGAAGCCCATTGCTGCCTATGGTGGAAACGGCATGGGAGATTTCAGTTTCAAAATCTCTGTGAAAAAGCGTCAGAGAAGCTTCTCCGTTTAGAATCCAGCATATCTCACTGAACCGAAGAAGTGGTAGTTAGAAGGGAGTTAGAGCTGCAAGCAGTTTGGTTTGGGAAATTAGATGCGAAATGACACTGCAAAGGCCTTCCAACAGGCTTGGAAAAGTGTGTTCTATATCTCTGCCAAACAGACTCCCCGGAGGTTGAGCTTTCAGAAGCAAGCTTAACTGTTAGGGAGGAAGCAGCAGAATGTGCCTCTCACATCTAGCCTGTAGGAATTCAGGTTGGCAAGTTCTATGGGGAAGCCCATTGCTGCCTATGGTGGAAACGGCATGGGAGATTTCAGTTTCAAAATCTCTGTGAAAAAGCGTCAGAGAAGCTTCTCCGTTTAGAATCCAGCATATCTCACTGAACCGAAGAAGTGGTAGTTAGAAGGCAGTTAGAGCTGCAAGCAGTTTGGTTTGGGAAATTAGACGCGAAATGAAACTGCAAATGCCTTCCAACAGGCTTGGAAAAGTGTGTTCTATATCTCTGCCAAACAAACTCCCCGGAGGTTGAGCTTTCAGAAGCTAGTTTAACTCTAAGGGAGGAAGCAGCAGAATGTGCCTCTCACATCTAGCCTGTAGGAATTCAGGTTGGCAAGTTCTATGGGGAAGCCCATTGGCGCCTTCGTTGGAAACGGGTTTGGAAATTTCAGTTTCAAAATCTCTGTGAAAAAGCGTCAGAGAAGCTTCTCCGTTTAGAATCCAGCATATCTCACTGAACCGAAGAAGTGGTAGTTAGAAGGGAGTTAGAGCTGCAAGCAGTTTGGTTTGGGAAATTAGACGCGAAATGAAACTGCAAAGGCCTTCCAACAGGCTTGGAAAAGTGTGTTCTATATCTCTGCCAAACAGACTCCCCGGAGGTTGAGCTTTCAGAAGCTAGTTTAACTCTAAGGGAGGAAGCAGCAGAATGTGCCTCTCACATCTAGCCTGTAGGAATTCAGGTTGGCAAGTTCTATGGGGAAGCCCATTGCTGCCTATGGTGGAAACGGCATGGGAGATTTCAGTTTCAAAATCTCTGTGAAAAAGCGTCAGAGAAGCTTCTCCGTTTAGAATCCAGCATATCTCACTGAACCGAAGAAGTGGTAGTTAGAAGGGAGTTAGAGCTGCAAGCAGTTTGGTTTGGGAAATTAGATGCGAAATGACACTGCAAAGGCCTTCCAACAGGCTTGGAAAAGTGTGTTCTATATCTCTGCCAAACAGACTCCCCGGAGGTTGAGTTTTCAGAAGCAAGCTTAACTCTTAGGGAGGAAGCAGCAGAATGTGCCTCTCACATCTAGCCTGTAGGAATTCAGGTTGGCAAGTTCTATGGGGAAGCCCATTGCTGCCTATGGTGGAAACGGCATGGGAGATTTCAGTTTCAAAATCTCTGTGAAAAAGCGTCAGAGAAGCTTCTCCGTTTAGAATCCAGCATATCTCACTGAACCGAAGAAGTGCTAGTTAGAAGGCAGTTAGAGCTGCAAGCAGTTTGGTTTGGGAAATTAGACGCGAAATGAAACTGCAAATGCCTTCCAACAGGCTTGGAAAAGTGTGTTCTATATCTCTGCCAAACAAACTCCCCGGAGGTTGAGCTTTCAGAAGCTAGTTTAACTCTAAGGGAGGAAGCAGCAGAATGTGCCTCTCACATCTAGCCTGTAGGAATTCAGGTTGGCAAGTTCTATGGGGAAGCCCATTGGCGCCTTCGTTGGAAACGGGTTTGGAAATTTCAGTTTCAAAATCTCTGTGAAAAAGCGTCAGAGAAGCTTCTCCGTTTAGAATCCAGCATATCTTACTGAACCGAAGAAGTGGTAGTTAGAAGGGAGTTAGAGCTGCAAGCAGTTTGGTTTGGGAAATTAGACGCGAAATGAAACTGCAAATGCCTTCCAACAGGCTTGGAAAAGTGTGTTCTATATCTCTGCCAAACAGACTCCCCGGAGGTTGAGCTTTCAGAAGCTAGTTTAACTCTAGGGGAGGAAGCAGCAGAATGTGCCTCTCACATCTAGCCTGTAGGAATTCAGGTTGGCAAGTTCTATGGGGAAGCCCATTGCTGCCTATGGTGGAAACGGCATGGGAGATTTCAGTTTCAAAATCTCTGTGAAAAAGCGTCAGAGAAGCTTCTCCGTTTAGAATCCAGCATATCTCACTGAACCGAAGAAGTGGTAGTTAGAAGGCAGTTAGAGCTGCAAGCAGTTTGGATTGGGAAATTAGATGCGAAATGACACTGCAAAGGCCTTCCAACAGGCTTGGAAAATTGTGTTCTATATCTGTGCCAAACAGACTCCCCGGAGGTTGAGCTTTCAGAAGCAAGCTTAACTGTTAGGGAGGAAGCAGCAGAATGTGCCTCTCACATCTAGCCTGTAGGAATTCAGGTTGGCAAGTTCTATGGGGAAGCCCATTGCTGCCTATGGTGGAAACGGCATGGGAGATTTCAGTTTCAAAATCTCTGTGAAAAAGCGTCAGAGAAGCTTCTCCGTTTAGAATCCAGCATATCTCACTGAACCGAAGAAGTGGTAGTTAGAAGGGAGTTAGAGCTGCAAGCAGTTTGGTTTGGGAAATTAGACGCGAAATGAAACTGCAAATGCCTTCCAACAGGCTTGGAAAAGTGTGTTCTATATCTCTGCCAAACAGACTCCCCGGAGGTTGAGCTTTCAGAAGCTAGTTTAACTCTAAGGGAGGAAGCAGCAGAATGTGCCTCTCACATCTAGCCTGTAGGAATTCAGGTTGGCAAGTTCTATGGGGAAGCCAATTGGCGCCTTCGTTGGAAACGGGTTTGGAAATTTCAGTTTCAAAATCTCTGTGAAAAAGCGTCAGAGAAGCTTCTCCGTTTAGAATCCAGCATATCTCACTGAACCGAAGAAGTGGTAGTTAGAAGGGAGTTAGAGCTGCAAGCAGTTTGGTTTGGGAAATTAGACGCGAAATGAAACTGCAAATGCCTTCCAACAGGCTTGGAAAAGTGTGTTCTATATCTCTGCCAAACAAACTCCCCGGAGGTTGAGCTTTCAGAAGCAAGTTTAACTCTAGGGGAGGAAGCAGCAGAATGTGCCTCTCACATCTAGCCTTTAGGAATTCAGGTTGGCAAGTTCTATGGGGAAGCCCATTGCTGCCTATGGTGGAAACGGCATGGGAGATTTCAGTTTCAAAATCTCTGTGAAAAAGCGTCAGAGAAGCTTCTCCGTTTAGAATCCAGCATATCTCACTGAACCGAAGAAGTGGTAGTTAGAAGGCAGTTAGAGCTGCAAGCAGTTTGGATTGGGAAATTAGATGCGAAATGACACTGCAAAGGCCTTCCAACAGGCTTGGAAAATTGTGTTCTATATCTGTGCCAAACAGACTCCCCGGAGGTTGAGCTTTCAGAAGCAAGCTTAACTGTTAGGGAGGAAGCAGCAGAATGTGCCTCTCACATCTAGCCTGTAGGAATTCAGGTTGGCAAGTTCTATGGGGAAGCCCATTGCTGCCTATGGTGGAAACGGCATGGGAGATTTCAGTTTCAAAATCTCTGTGAAAAAGCGTCAGAGAAGCTTCTCCGTTTAGAATCCAGCATATCTCACTGAACCGAAGAAGTGGTAGTTAGAAGGGAGTTAGAGCTGCAAGCAGTTTGGTTTGGGAAATTAGACGCGAAATGAAACTGCAAATGCCTTCCAACAGGCTTGGAAAAGTGTGTTCTATATCTCTGCCAAACAGACTCCCCGGAGGTTGAGCTTTCAGAAGCTAGTTTAACTCTAAGGGAGGAAGCAGCAGAATGTGCCTCTCACATCTAGCCTGTAGGAATTCAGGTTGGCAAGTTCTATGGGGAAGCCCATTGCTGCCTATGGTGGAAACGGCATGGGAGATTTCAGTTACAAAATCTCTGTGAAAAAGCGTCAGAGAAGCTTCTCCGTTTAGAATCCAGCATATCTCACTGAACCGAAGAAGTGGTAGTTAGAAGGGAGTTAGAGCTGCAAGCAGTTTGGTTTGGGAAATTAGACGCGAAATGAAACTGCAAATGCCTTCCAACAGGCTTGGAAAAGTGTGTTCTATATCTCTGCCAAACAAACTCCCCGGAGGTTGAGCTTTCAGAAGCAAGTTTAACTCTAAGGGAGGAAGCAGCAGAATGTGCCTCTCACATCTAGCCTGTAGGAATTCAGGTTGGCAAGTTCTATGGGGAAGCCCATTGCTGCCTATGGTGGAAACGGCATGGGAGATTTCAGTTTCAAAATCTCTGTGAAAAAGCGTCAGAGAAGCTTCTCCGTTTAGAATCCAGCATATCTCACTGAACCGAAGAAGTGGTAGTTAGAAGGGAGTTAGAGCTGCAAGCAGTTTGGTTTGGGAAATTAGACGCGAAATGACACTGCAAATGCCTTCCAACAGGCTTGGAAAAGTGTGTTCTATATCTCTGCCAAACAGACTCCCCGGAGGTTGAGCTTTCAGAAGCAAGTTTAACTCTAAGGGAGGAAGCAGCAGAATGTGCCTCTCACATCTAGCCTGTAGGAATTCAGGTTGGCAAGTTCTATGGGGAAGCCCATTGCTGCCTATGGTGGAAACGGCATGGGAGATTTCAGTTTCAAAATCTCTGTGAAAAAGCGTCAGAGAAGCTTCTCCGTTTAGAATCCAGCATATCTCACTGAACCGAAGAAGTGGTAGTTAGAAGGGAGTTAGAGCTGCAAGCAGTTTGGTTTGGGAAATTAGACGCGAAATGAAACTGCAAATGCCTTCCAACAGGCTTGGAAAAGTGTGTTCTATATCTCTGCCAAACAGACTCCCCGGAGGTTGAGCTTTCAGAAGCTAGTTTAACTCTAAGGGAGGAAGCAGCAGAATGTGCCTCTCACATCTAGCCTGTAGGAATTCAGGTTGGCAAGTTCTATGGGGAAGCCCATTGCTGCCTATGGTGGAAACGGCATGGGAGATTTCAGTTTCAAAATCTCTGTGAAAAAGCGTCAGAGAAGCTTCTCCGTTTAGAATCCAGCATATCTCACTGAACCGAAGAAGTGGTAGTTAGAAGGCAGTTAGAGCTGCAAGCAGTTTGGTTTGGGAAATTAGACGCGAAATAAAACTGCAAATGCCTTCCAACAGGCTTGGAAAAGTGTGTTCTATATCTCTGCCAAACAGACTCCCCGGAGGTTGAGCTTTCAGAAGCTAGTTTAACTCTAAGGGAGGAAGCAGCAGAATGTGCCTCTCACATCTAGCCTGTAGGAATTCAGGTTGGCAAGTTCTATGGGGAAGCCCATTGGCGCCTTCGTTGGAAACGGGTTTGGAAATTTCAGTTTCAAAATCTCTGTGAAAAAGCGTCAGAGAAGCTTCTCCGTTTAGAATCCAGCATATCTCACTGAACCGAAGAAGTGGTAGTTAGAAGGGAGTTAGAGCTGCAAGCAGTTTGGTTTGGGAAATTAGATGCGAAATGACACTGCAAAGGCCTTCCAACAGGCTTGGAAAAGTGTGTTCTATATCTGTGCCAAACAGACTCCCCGGAGGTTGAGCTTTCAGAAGCAAGCTTAACTGTTAGGGAGGAAGCAGCAGAATGTGCCTCTCACATCTAGCCTGTAGGAATTCAGGTTGGCAAGTTCTATGGGGAAGCCCATTGCTGCCTATGGTGGAAACGGCATGGGAGATTTCAGTTTCAAAATCTCTGTGAAAAAGCGTCAGAGAAGCTTCTCCGTTTAGAATCCAGCATATCTCACTGAACCGAAGAAGTGGTAGTTAGAAGGGAGTTAGAGCTGCAAGCAGTTTGGTTTGGGAAATTAGATGCGAAATGACACTGCAAAGGCCTTCCAACAGGCTTGGAAAAGTGTGTTCTATATCTCTGCCAAACAGACTCCCCGGAGGTTGAGCTTTCAGAAGCAAGCTTAACTGTTAGGGAGGAAGCAGCAGAATGTGCCTCTCACATCTAGCCTGTAGGAATTCAGGTTGGCAAGTTCTATGGGGAAGCCCATTGCTGCCTATGGTGGAAACGGCATGGGAGATTTCAGTTTCAAAATCTCTGTGAAAAAGCGTCAGAGAAGCTTCTCCGTTTAGAATCCAGCATATCTCACTGAACCGAAGAAGTGGTAGTTAGAAGGCAGTTAGAGCTGCAAGCAGTTTGGTTTGGGAAATTAGACGCGAAATGAAACTGCAAATGCCTTCCAACAGGCTTGGAAAAGTGTGTTCTATATCTCTGCCAAACAAACTCCCCGGAGGTTGAGCTTTCAGAAGCTAGTTTAACTCTAAGGGAGGAAGCAGCAGAATGTGCCTCTCACATCTAGCCTGTAGGAATTCAGGTTGGCAAGTTCTATGGGGAAGCCCATTGGCGCCTTCGTTGGAAACGGGTTTGGAAATTTCAGTTTCAAAATCTCTGTGAAAAAGCGTCAGAGAAGCTTCTCCGTTTAGAATCCAGCATATCTCACTGAACCGAAGAAGTGGTAGTTAGAAGGGAGTTAGAGCTGCAAGCAGTTTGGTTTGGGAAATTAGACGCGAAATGAAACTGCAAAGGCCTTCCAACAGGCTTGGAAAAGTGTGTTCTATATCTCTGCCAAACAGACTCCCCGGAGGTTGAGCTTTCAGAAGCTAGTTTAACTCTAAGGGAGGAAGCAGCAGAATGTGCCTCTCACATCTAGCCTGTAGGAATTCAGGTTGGCAAGTTCTATGGGGAAGCCCATTGCTGCCTATGGTGGAAACGGCATGGGAGATTTCAGTTTCAAAATCTCTGTGAAAAAGCGTCAGAGAAGCTTCTCCGTTTAGAATCCAGCATATCTCACTGAACCGAAGAAGTGGTAGTTAGAAGGGAGTTAGAGCTGCAAGCAGTTTGGTTTGGGAAATTAGATGCGAAATGACACTGCAAAGGCCTTCCAACAGGCTTGGAAAAGTGTGTTCTATATCTCTGCCAAACAGACTCCCCGGAGGTTGAGTTTTCAGAAGCAAGCTTAACTCTTAGGGAGGAAGCAGCAGAATGTGCCTCTCACATCTAGCCTGTAGGAATTCAGGTTGGCAAGTTCTATGGGGAAGCCCATTGCTGCCTATGGTGGAAACGGCATGGGAGATTTCAGTTTCAAAATCTCTGTGAAAAAGCGTCAGAGAAGCTTCTCCGTTTAGAATCCAGCATATCTCACTGAACCGAAGAAGTGCTAGTTAGAAGGCAGTTAGAGCTGCAAGCAGTTTGGTTTGGGAAATTAGACGCGAAATGAAACTGCAAATGCCTTCCAACAGGCTTGGAAAAGTGTGTTCTATATCTCTGCCAAACAAACTCCCCGGAGGTTGAGCTTTCAGAAGCTAGTTTAACTCTAAGGGAGGAAGCAGCAGAATGTGCCTCTCACATCTAGCCTGTAGGAATTCAGGTTGGCAAGTTCTATGGGGAAGCCCATTGGCGCCTTCGTTGGAAACGGGTTTGGAAATTTCAGTTTCAAAATCTCTGTGAAAAAGCGTCAGAGAAGCTTCTCCGTTTAGAATCCAGCATATCTTACTGAACCGAAGAAGTGGTAGTTAGAAGGGAGTTAGAGCTGCAAGCAGTTTGGTTTGGGAAATTAGACGCGAAATGAAACTGCAAATGCCTTCCAACAGGCTTGGAAAAGTGTGTTCTATATCTCTGCCAAACAGACTCCCCGGAGGATGAGCTTTCAGAAGCTAGTTTAACTCTAGGGGAGGAAGCAGCAGAATGTGCCTCTCACATCTAGCCTGTAGGAATTCAGGTTGGCAAGTTCTATGGGGAAGCCCATTGCTGCCTATGGTGGAAACGGCATGGGAGATTTCAGTTTCAAAATCTCTGTGAAAAAGCGTCAGAGAAGCTTCTCCGTTTAGAATCCAGCATATCTCACTGAACCGAAGAAGTGGTAGTTAGAAGGCAGTTAGAGCTGCAAGCAGTTTGGATTGGGAAATTAGATGCGAAATGACACTGCAAAGGCCTTCCAACAGGCTTGGAAAATTGTGTTCTATATCTGTGCCAAACAGACTCCCCGGAGGTTGAGCTTTCAGAAGCAAGCTTAACTGTTAGGGAGGAAGCAGCAGAATGTGCCTCTCACATCTAGCCTGTAGGAATTCAGGTTGGCAAGTTCTATGGGGAAGCCCATTGCTGCCTATGGTGGAAACGGCATGGGAGATTTCAGTTTCAAAATCTCTGTGAAAAAGCGTCAGAGAAGCTTCTCCGTTTAGAATCCAGCATATCTCACTGAACCGAAGAAGTGGTAGTTAGAAGGGAGTTAGAGCTGCAAGCAGTTTGGTTTGGGAAATTAGACGCGAAATGAAACTGCAAATGCCTTCCAACAGGCTTGGAAAAGTGTGTTCTATATCTCTGCCAAACAGACTCCCCGGAGGTTGAGCTTTCAGAAGCTAGTTTAACTCTAAGGGAGGAAGCAGCAGAATGTGCCTCTCACATCTAGCCTGTAGGAATTCAGGTTGGCAAGTTCTATGGGGAAGCCAATTGGCGCCTTCGTTGGAAACGGGTTTGGAAATTTCAGTTTCAAAATCTCTGTGAAAAAGCGTCAGAGAAGCTTCTCCGTTTAGAATCCAGCATATCTCACTGAACCGAAGAAGTGGTAGTTAGAAGGGAGTTAGAGCTGCAAGCAGTTTGGTTTGGGAAATTAGACGCGAAATGAAACTGCAAATGCCTTCCAACAGGCTTGGAAAAGTGTGTTCTATATCTCTGCCAAACAAACTCCCCGGAGGTTGAGCTTTCAGAAGCAAGTTTAACTCTAGGGGAGGAAGCAGCAGAATGTGCCTCTCACATCTAGCCTTTAGGAATTCAGGTTGGCAAGTTCTATGGGGAAGCCCATTGCTGCCTATGGTGGAAACGGCATGGGAGATTTCAGTTTCAAAATCTCTGTGAAAAAGCGTCAGAGAAGCTTCTCCGTTTAGAATCCAGCATATCTCACTGAACCGAAGAAGTGGTAGTTAGAAGGCAGTTAGAGCTGCAAGCAGTTTGGATTGGGAAATTAGATGCGAAATGACACTGCAAAGGCCTTCCAACAGGCTTGGAAAATTGTGTTCTATATCTGTGCCAAACAGACTCCCCGGAGGTTGAGCTTTCAGAAGCAAGCTTAACTGTTAGGGAGGAAGCAGCAGAATGTGCCTCTCACATCTAGCCTGTAGGAATTCAGGTTGGCAAGTTCTATGGGGAAGCCCATTGCTGCCTATGGTGGAAACGGCATGGGAGATTTCAGTTTCAAAATCTCTGTGAAAAAGCGTCAGAGAAGCTTCTCCGTTTAGAATCCAGCATATCTCACTGAACCGAAGAAGTGGTAGTTAGAAGGGAGTTAGAGCTGCAAGCAGTTTGGTTTGGGAAATTAGACGCGAAATGAAACTGCAAATGCCTTCCAACAGGCTTGGAAAAGTGTGTTCTATATCTCTGCCAAACAGACTCCCCGGAGGTTGAGCTTTCAGAAGCTAGTTTAACTCTAAGGGAGGAAGCAGCAGAATGTGCCTCTCACATCTAGCCTGTAGGAATTCAGGTTGGCAAGTTCTATGGGGAAGCCCATTGCTGCCTATGGTGGAAACGGCATGGGAGATTTCAGTTACAAAATCTCTGTGAAAAAGCGTCAGAGAAGCTTCTCCGTTTAGAATCCAGCATATCTCACTGAACCGAAGAAGTGGTAGTTAGAAGGGAGTTAGAGCTGCAAGCAGTTTGGTTTGGGAAATTAGACGCGAAATGAAACTGCAAATGCCTTCCAACAGGCTTGGAAAAGTGTGTTCTATATCTCTGCCAAACAAACTCCCCGGAGGTTGAGCTTTCAGAAGCAAGTTTAACTCTAAGGGAGGAAGCAGCAGAATGTGCCTCTCACATCTAGCCTGTAGGAATTCAGGTTGGCAAGTTCTATGGGGAAGCCCATTGCTGCCTATGGTGGAAACGGCATGGGAGATTTCAGTTTCAAAATCTCTGTGAAAAAGCGTCAGAGAAGCTTCTCCGTTTAGAATCCAGCATATCTCACTGAACCGAAGAAGTGGTAGTTAGAAGGGAGTTAGAGCTGCAAGCAGTTTGGTTTGGGAAATTAGACGCGAAATGACACTGCAAATGCCTTCCAACAGGCTTGGAAAAGTGTGTTCTATATCTCTGCCAAACAGACTCCCCGGAGGTTGAGCTTTCAGAAGCAAGTTTAACTCTAAGGGAGGAAGCAGCAGAATGTGCCTCTCACATCTAGCCTGTAGGAATTCAGGTTGGCAAGTTCTATGGGGAAGCCCATTGCTGCCTATGGTGGAAACGGCATGGGAGATTTCAGTTTCAAAATCTCTGTGAAAAAGCGTCAGAGAAGCTTCTCCGTTTAGAATCCAGCATATCTCACTGAACCGAAGAAGTGGTAGTTAGAAGGGAGTTAGAGCTGCAAGCAGTTTGGTTTGGGAAATTAGACGCGAAATGAAACTGCAAATGCCTTCCAACAGGCTTGGAAAAGTGTGTTCTATATCTCTGCCAAACAAACTCCCCGGAGGTTGAGCTATCAGAAGCAAGTTTAACTCTAAGGGAGGAAGCAGCAGAATGTGCCTCTCACATCTAGCCTGCAGGAATTCAGGTTGGCAAGTTCTATGGGGAAGCCCATTGCTGCCTATGGTGGAAACGGCATGGGAGATTTCAGTTTCAAAATCTCTGTGAAAAAGCGTCAGAGAAGCTTCTCCGTTTAGAATCCAGCATATCTCACTGAACCGAAGAAGTGGTAGTTAGAAGGGAGTTAGAGCTGCAAGCAGTTTGGTTTGGGAAATTAGATGCGAAATGACACTGCAAAGGCCTTCCAACAGGCTTGGAAAAGTGTGTTCTATATCTGTGCCAAACAGAGTCCCCGGAGGTTGAGCTTTGAGAAGCAAGCTTAACTCTTAGGGAGGAAGCAGCAGAATGTGCCTCTCACATCTAGGCTGTAGGAATTCAGGTTGGCAAGTTCTATGGGGAAGCCCATTGTCGCCTTCGTTGGAAACGGTTTTGGAAATTTCAGTTTCAAAATCTCTGTGAAAAAGCGTCAGAGAAGCTTCTCCGTTTAGAATCCAGCATATCTCACTGAACCGAAGAAGTGGTAGTTAGAAGGGAGTTAGAGCTGCAAGCAGTTTGGTTTGGGAAATTAGACGCGAAATGAAACTGCAAATGCCTTCCAACAGGCTTGGAAAAGTGTGTTCTATATCTCTGCCAAACAAACTCCCCGGAGGTTGAGCTTTCAGAAGCTAGTTTAACTCTAAGGGAGGAAGCAGCAGAATGTGCCTCTCACATCTAGCCTGTAGGAATTCAGGTTGGCAAGTTCTATGGGGAAGCCCATTGCTGCCTATGGTGGAAACGGCATGGGAGATTTCAGTTTCAAAATCTCTGTGAAAAAGCGTCAGAGAAGCTTCTCCGTTTAGAATCCAGCATATCTCACTGAACCGAAGAAGTGGTAGTTAGAAGGGAGTTAGAGCTGCAAGCAGTTTGGTTTGGGAAATTAGACGCGAAATGAAACTGCAAATGCCTTCCAACAGGCTTGGAAAAGTGTGTTCTATATCTCTGCCAAACAAACTCCCCGGAGGTTGAGCTTTCAGAAGCAAGTTTAACTCTAAGGGAGGAAGCAGCAGAATGTGCCTCTCACATCTAGCCTGTAGGAATTCAGGTTGGCAAGTTCTATGGGGAAGCCCATTGCTGCCTATGGTGGAAACGGCATGGGAGATTTCAGTTTCAAAATCTCTGTGAAAAAGCGTCAGAGAAGCTTCTCCGTTTAGAATCCAGCATATCTCACTGAACCGAAGAAGTGGTAGTTAGAAGGGAGTTAGAGCTGCAAGCAGTTTGGTTTGGGAAATTAGATGCGAAATGACACTGCAAAGGCCTTCCAACAGGCTTGGAAAAGTGTGTTCTATATCTGTGCCAAACAGAGTCCCCGGAGGTTGAGCTTTGAGAAGCAAGCTTAACTCTTAGGGAGGAAGCAGCAGAATGTGCCTCTCACATCTAGGCTGTAGGAATTCAGGTTGGCAAGTTCTATGGGGAAGCCCATTGTCGCCTTCGTTGGAAACGGTTTTGGAAATTTCAGTTTCAAAATCTCTGTGAAAAAGCGTCAGAGAAGCTTCTCCGTTTAGAATCCAGCATATCTCACTGAACCGAAGAAGTGGTAGTTAGAAGGGAGTTAGAGCTGCAAGCAGTTTGGTTTGGGAAATTAGACGCGAAATGAAACTGCAAATGCCTTCCAACAGGCTTGGAAAAGTGTGTTCTATATCTCTGCCAAACAAACTCCCCGGAGGTTGAGCTTTCAGAAGCTAGTTTAACTCTAAGGGAGGAAGCAGCAGAATGTGCCTCTCACATCTAGCCTGTAGGAATTCAGGTTGGCAAGTTCTATGGGGAAGCCCATTGGCGCCTTCGTTGGAAACGGGTTTGGAAATTTCAGTTTCAAAATCTCTGTGAAAAAGCGTCAGAGAAGCTTCTCCGTTTAGAATCCAGGATATCTCACTGAACCGAAGAAGTGGTAGTTAGAAGGGAGTTAGAGCTCCAAGCAGTTTGGTTTGGTAAATTAGATGCGAAATGACACTGCAAAGGCCTTCCAACAGGCTTGGAAAAGTGTGTTCTATATCTGTGCCAAACAGACTCCCCGGAGGTTGAGCTTTCAGAAGCAAGCTTAACTGTTAGGGAGGAAGCAGCAGAATGTGCCTCTCACATCTAGCCTGTAGGAATTCAGGTTGGCAAGTTCTATGGGGAAGCCCATTGCTGCCTATGGTGGAAACGGCATGGGAGATTTCAGTTTCAAAATCTCTGTGAAAAAGCGTCAGAGAAGCTTCTCCGTTTAGAATCCAGCATATCTCACTGAACCGAAGAAGTGGTAGTTAGAAGGGAGTTAGAGCTGCAAGCAGTTTGGTTTGGGAAATTAGACGCGAAATGAAACTGCAAATGCCTTCCAACAGGCTTGGAAAATTGTGTTCTATATCTCTGCCAAACAAACTCCCCGGAGGTTGAGCTTTCAGAAGCAAGTTTAACTCTAAGGGAGGAAGCAGCAGAATGTGCCTCTCACATCTAGCCTGTAGGAATTCAGGTTGGCAAGTTCTATGGGGAAGCCCATTGCTGCCTATGGTGGAAACGGCATGGGAGATTTCAGTTTCAAAATCTCTGTGAAAAAGCGTCAGAGAAGCTTCTCCGTTTAGAATCCAGCATATCTCACTGAACCGAAGAAGTGGTAGTTAGAAGGCAGTTAGAGCTGCAAGCAGTTTGGTTTGGGAAATTAGACGCGAAATGAAACTGCAAATGCCTTCCAACAGGCTTGGAGAAGTGTGTTCTATATCTCTGCCAAACAAACTCCCCGGAGGTTGAGCTTTCAGAAGCAAGTTTAACTCTAAGGGAGGAAGCAGCAGAATGTGCCTCTCACATCTAGCCTGTAGGAATTCAGGTTGGCAAGTTCTATGGGGAAGCCCATTGCTGCCTATGGTGGAAACGGCATGGGAGATTTCAGTTTCAAAATCTCTGTGAAAAAGCGTCAGAGAAGCTTCTCCGTTTAGAATCCAGCATATCTCACTGAACCGAAGAAGTGGTAGTTAGAAGGGAGTTAGAGCTGCAAGCAGTTTGGTTTGGGAAATTAGACGCGAAATGAAACTGCAAATGCCTTCCAACAGGCTTGGAAAAGTGTGTTCTATATCTCTGCCAAACAAACTCCCCGGAGGTTGAGCTTTCAGAAGCAAGTTTAACTCTAAGGGAGGAAGCAGCAGAATGTGCCTCTCACATCTAGCCTGTAGGAATTCAGGTTGGCAAGTTCTATGGGGAAGCCCATTGCTGCCTATGGTGGAAACGGCATGGGAGATTTCAGTTTCAAAATCTCTGTGAAAAAGCGTCAGAGAAGCTTCTCCGTTTAGAATCCAGCATATCTCACTGAACCGAAGAAGTGGTAGTTAGAAGGGAGTTAGAGCTGCAAGCAGTTTGGTTTGGGAAATTAGATGCGAAATGACACTGCAAAGGCCTTCCAACAGGCTTGGAAAAGTGTGTTCTATATCTCTGCCAAACAGACTCCCCGGAGGTTGAGCTTTCAGAAGCAAGCTTAACTCTTAGGGAGGAAGCAACAGAATGTGCCTCTCACATCTAGCCTGTAGGAATTCAGGTTGGCAAGTTCTATGGGGAAGCCCATTGCTGCCTATGGTGGAAACGGCATGGGAGATTTCAGTTTCAAAATCTCTGTGAAAAAGCGTCAGAGAAGCTTCTCCGTTTAGAATCCAGCATATCTCACTGAACCGAAGAAGTGGTAGTTAGAAGGCAGTTAGAGCCGCAAGCAGTTTGGTTTGGGAAATTAGACGCGAAATGAAACTGCAAATGCCTTCCAACAGGCTTGGAGAAGTGTGTTCTATATCTCTGCCAAACAAACTCCCCGGAGGTTGAGCTTTCAGAAGGAAGTTTAACTCTAAGGGAGGAAGCAGCAGAATGTGCCTCTCATATCTAGCCTGTAGGAATTCAGGTTGGCAAGTTCTATGGGGAAGCCCATTGCTGCCTATGGTGGAAACGGCATGGGAGATTTCAGTTTCAAAATCTCTGTGAAAAAGCGTCAGAGAAGCTTCTCCGTTTAGAATCCAGCATATCTCACTGAACCGAAGAAGTGGTAGTTAGAAGGGAGTTAGAGCTGCAAGCAGTTTGGTTTGGGAAATTAGACGCGAAATGAAACTGCAAATGCCTTCCAACAGGCTTGGAAAAGTGTGTTCTATATCTCTGCCAAACAAACTCCCCGGAGGTTGAGCTTTCAGAAGCTAGTTTAACTCTAAGGGAGGAAGCAGCAGAATGTGCCTCTCACATCTAGCCTGTAGGAATTCAGGTTGGCAAGTTCTATGGGGAAGCCCATTGCTGCCTATGGTGGAAACGGCATGGGAGATTTCAGTTTCAAAATCTCTGTGAAAAAGCGTCAGAGAAGCTTCTCCGTTTAGAATCCAGCATATCTCACTGAACCGAAGAAGTGGTAGTTAGAAGGGAGTTAGAGCTGCAAGCAGTTTGGTTTGGGAAATTAGACGCGAAATGAAACTGCAAATGCCTTCCAACAGGCTTGGAAAAGTGTGTTCTATATCTCTGCCAAACAAACTCCCCGGAGGTTGAGCTTTCAGAAGCAAGTTTAACTCTAAGGGAGGAAGCAGCAGAATGTGCCTCTCACATCTAGCCTGTAGGAATTCAGGTTGGCAAGTTCTATGGGGAAGCCCATTGCTGCCTACGGTGGAAACGGCATGGGAGATTTCAGTTTCAAAATCTCTGTGAAAAAGCGTCAGAGAAGCTTCTCCGTTTAGAATCCAGCATATCTCACTGAACCGAAGAAGTGGTAGTTAGAAGGGAGTTAGAGCCGCAAGCAGTTTGGTTTGGGAAATTAGACGCGAAATGAAACTGCAAATGCCTTCCAACAGGCTTGGAAAAGTGTGTTCTATATCTCTGCCAAACAAACTCCCCGGAGGTTGAGCTTTCAGAAGCTAGTTTAACTCTAAGGGAGGAAGCAGCAGAATGTGCCTCTCACATCTAGCCTGTAGGAATTCAGGTTGGCAAGTTCTATGGGGAAGCCCATTGCTGCCTATGGTGGAAACGGCATGGGAGATTTCAGTTTCAAAATCTCTGTGAAAAAGCGTCAGAGAAGCTTCTCCGTTTAGAATCCAGCATATCTCACTGAACCGAAGAAGTGGTAGTTAGAAGGCAGTTAGAGCCGCAAGCAGTTTGGTTTGGGAAATTAGACGCGAAATGAAACTGCAAATGCCTTCCAACAGGCTTGGAAAAGTGTGTTCTATATCTCTGCCAAACAAACTCCCCGGAGGTTGAGCTTTCAGAAGCTAGTTTAACACTAAGGGAGGAAGCAGCAGAATGTGCCTCTCACATCTAGCCTGTAGGAATTCAGGTTGGCAAGTTCTATGGGGAAGCCCATTGGCGCCTTCGTTGGAAACGGGTTTGGAAATTTCAGTTTCAAAATCTCTGTGAAAAAGCGTCAGAGAAGCTTCTCCGTTTAGAATCCAGCATATCTCACTGAACCGAAGAAGTGGTAGTTAGAAGGGAGTTAGAGCTGCAAGCAGTTTGGTTTGGGAAATTAGACGCGAAATGAAACTGCAAATGCCTTCCAACAGGCTTGGAAAAGTGTGTTCTATATCTCTGCCAAACAAACTCCCCGGAGGTTGAGCTTTCAGAAGCTAGTTTAACTCTAAGGGAGGAAGCAGCAGAATGTGCCTCTCACATCTAGCCTGTAGGAATTCAGGTTGGCAAGTTCTATGGGGAAGCCCATTGCTGCCTACGGTGGAAACGGCATGGGAGATTTCAGTTTCAAAATCTCTGTGAAAAAGCGTCAGAGAAGCTTCTCCGTTTAGAATCCAGCATATCTCACTGAACCGAAGAAGTGGTAGTTAGAAGGGAGTTAGAGCTGCAAGCAGTTTGGTTTGGGAAATTAGATGCGAAATGACACTGCAAAGGCCTTCCAACAGGCTTGGAAAAGTGTGTTCTATATCTCTGCCAAATAGAGTCCCCGGAGGTTGAGCTTTCAGAAGCTAGCTTAACTGTTAGGGAGGAAGCAGCAGAATGTGCCTCTCACATCTAGCCTGTAGGAATTCAGGTTGGCAAGTTCTATGGGGAAGCCCATTGGCGCCTTCGTTGGAAACGGGTTTGGAAATTTCAGTTTCAAAATCTCTGTGAAAAAGCGTCAGAGAAGCTTCTCCGTTTAGAATCCAGCATATCTCACTGAACCGAAGAAGTGGTAGTTAGAAGGGAGTTAGAGCCGCAAGCAGTTTGGTTTGGGAAATTAGACGCGAAATGAAACTGCAAATGCCTTCCAACAGGCTTGGAAAAGTGTGTTCTATATCTCTGCCAAACAAACTCCCCGGAGGTTGAGCTTTCAGAAGCTAGTTTAACTCTAAGGGAGGAAGCAGCAGAATGTGCCTCTCACATCTAGCCTGTAGGAATTCAGGTTGGCAAGTTCTATGGGGAAGCCCATTGGCGCCTTCGTTGGAAACGGGTTTGGAAATTTCAGTTTCAAAATCTCTGTGAAAAAGCGTCAGAGAAGCTTCTCCGTTTAGAATCCAGCATATCTCACTGAACCGAAGAAGTGGTAGTTAGAAGGGAGTTAGAGCTGCAAGCAGTTTGGTTTGGGAAATTAGACGCGAAATGAAACTGCAAATGCCTTCCAACAGGCTTGGAAAAGTGTGTTCTATATCTGTGCCAAACAGAGTCCCCGGAGGTTGAGCTTTCAGAAGCAAGCTTAACTGTTAGGGAGGAAGCAGCAGAATGTGCCTCTCACATCTAGCCTGTAGGAATTCAGGTTGGCAAGTTCTATGGGGAAGCCCATTGCTGCCTATGGTGGAAACGGCATGGGAGATTTCAGTTTCAAAATCTCTGTGAAAAAGCGTCAGAGAAGCTTCTCCGTTTAGAATCCAGCATATCTCACTGAACCGAAGAAGTGGTAGTTAGAAGGGAGTTAGAGCTGCAAGCAGTTTGGTTTGGGAAATTAGACGCGAAATGAAACTGCAAAGGCCTTCCAACAGGCTTGGAAAAGTGTGTTCTATATCTCTGCCAAACAAACTCCCCGGAGGTTGAGCTTTCAGAAGCAAGTTTAACTCTAAGGGAGGAAGCAGCAGAATGTGCCTCTCACATCTAGCCTGTAGGAATTCAGGTTGGCAAGTTCTATGGGGAAGCCCATTGCTGCCTATGGTGGAAACGGCATGGGAGATTTCAGTTTCAAAATCTCTGTGAAAAAGCGTCAGAGAAGCTTCTCCGTTTAGAATCCAGCATATCTCACTGAACCGAAGAAGTGGTAGTTAGAAGGGAGTTAGAGCTGCAAGCAGTTTGGTTTGGGAAATTAGATGCGAAATGACACTGCAAATGCCTTCCAACAGGCTTGGAAAAGTGTGTTCTATATCTCTGCCAAACAAACTCCCCGGAGGTTGAGCTTTCAGAAGCTAGTTTAACTCTAAGGGAGGAAGCAGCAGAATGTGCCTCTCACATCTAGCCTGTAGGAATTCAGGTTGGCAAGTTCTATGGGGAAGCCCATTGCTGCCTATGGTGGAAACGGCATGGGAGATTTCAGTTTCAAAATCTCTGTGAAAAAGCGTCAGAGAAGCTTCTCCGTTTAGAATCCAGCATATCTCACTGAACCGAAGAAGTGGTAGTTAGAAGGGAGTTAGAGCTGCAAGCAGTTTGGTTTGGGAAATTAGATGCGAAATGACACTGCAAAGGCCTTCCAACAGGCTTGGAAAAGTGTGTTCTATATCTGTGCCAAATAGAGTCCCCGGAGGTTGAGCTTTCAGAAGCAAGCTTAACTGTTAGGGAGGAAGCAGCAGAATGTGCCTCTCACATCTAGCCTGTAGGAATTCAGGTTGGCAAGATCTATGGGGAAGCCCATTGCTGCCTATGGTGGAAACGGCATGGGAGATTTCAGTTTCAAAATCTCTGTGAAAAAGCGTCAGAGAAGCTTCTCCGTTTAGAATCCAGCATATCTCACTGAACCGAAGAAGTGGTAGTTAGAAGGGAGTTAGAGCTGCAAGCAGTTTGGTTTGGGAAATTAGACGCGAAATGAAACTGCAAAGGCCTTCCAACAGGCTTGGAAAAGTGTGTTCTATATCTCTGCCAAACAAACTCCCCGGAGGTTGAGCTTTCAGAAGCAAGTTTAACTCTAAGGGAGGAAGCAGCAGAATGTGCCTCTCACATCTAGCCTGTAGGAATTCAGGTTGGCAAGTTCTATGGGGAAGCCCATTGCTGCCTATGGTGGAAACGGCATGGGAGATTTCAGTTTCAAAATCTCTGTGAAAAAGCGTCAGAGAAGCTTCTCCGTTTAGAATCCAGCATATCTCACTGAACCGAAGAAGTGGTAGTTAGAAGGGAGTTAGAGCTGCAAGCAGTTTGGTTTGGGAAATTAGATGCGAAATGACACTGCAAAGGCCTTCCAACAGGCTTGGAAAAGTGTGTTCTATATCTCTGCCAAACAGACTCCCCGGAGGTTGAGCTTTCAGAAGCAAGCTTAACTGTTAGGGAGGAAGCAGCAGAATGTGCCTCTCACATCTAGCCTGTAGGAATTCAGGTTGGCAAGTTCTATGGGGAAGCCCATTGCTGCCTATGGTGGAAACGGCATGGGAGATTTCAGTTTCAAAATCTCTGTGAAAAAGCGTCAGAGAAGCTTCTCCGTTTAGAATCCAGCATATCTCACTGAACCGAAGAAGTGGTAGTTAGAAGGGAGTTAGAGCTGCAAGCAGTTTGGTTTGGGAAATTAGACGCGAAATGAAACTGCAAATGCCTTCCAACAGGCTTGGAAAAGTGTGTTCTATATCTCTGCCAAACAAACTCCCCGGAGGTTGAGCTTTCAGAAGCTAGTTTAACTCTAAGGGAGGAAGCAGCAGAATGTGCCTCTCACATCTAGCCTGTAGGAATTCAGGTTGGCAAGTTCTATGGGGAAGCCCATTGGCGCCTTCGTTGGAAACGGGTTTGGAAATTTCAGTTTCAAAATCTCTGTGAAAAAGCGTCAGAGAAGCTTCTCCGTTTAGAATCCAGCATATCTCACTGAACCGAAGAAGTGGTAGTTAGAAGGGAGTTAGAGCTGCAAGCAGTTTGGTTTGGGAAATTAGACGCGAAATGAAACTGCAAATGCCTTCCAACAGGCTTGGAAAAGTGTGTTCTATATCTCTGCCAAACAAACTCCCCGGAGGTTGAGCTTTCAGAAGCTAGTTTAACTCTAAGGGAGGAAGCAGCAGAATGTGCCTCTCACATCTAGCCTGTAGGAATTCAGGTTGGCAAGTTCTATGGGGAAGCCCATTGCTGCCTATGGTGGAAACGGCATGGGAGATTTCAGTTTCAAAATCTCTGTGAAAAAGCGTCAGAGAAGCTTCTCCGTTTAGAATCCAGCATATCTCACTGAACCGAAGAAGTGGTAGTTAGAAGGGAGTTAGAGCTGCAAGCAGTTTGGTTTGGGAAATTAGATGCGAAATGACACTGCAAAGGCCTTCCAACAGGCTTGGAAAAGTGTGTTCTATATCTCTGCCAAACAGACTCCCCGGAGGTTGAGCTTTCAGAAGCAAGCTTAACTTGTAGGGAGGAAGCAGCAGAATGTGCCTCTCACATCTAGCCTGTAGGAATTCAGGTTGGCAAGTTCTATGGGGAAGCCCATTGCTGCCTATGGTGGAAACGGCATGGGAGATTTCAGTTTCAAAATCTCTGTGAAAAAGCGTCAGAGAAGCTTCTCCGTTTAGAATCCAGCATATCTCACTGAACCGAAGAAGTGGTAGTTAGAAGGGAGTTAGAGCTGCAAACAGTTTGGTTTGGGAAATTAGACGCGAAATGAAACTGCAAATGCCTTCCAACAGGCTTGGAAAAGTGTGTTCTATATCTCTGCCAAACAAACTCCCCGGAGGTTGAGCTTTCAGAAGCAAGTTTAACTCTAAGGGAGTAAGCAGCAGAATGTGCCTCTCACATCTAGCCTGTAGGAATTCAGGTTGGCAAGTTCTATGGGGAAGCCCATTGCTGCCTATGGTGGAAACGGCATGGGAGATTTCAGTTTCAAAATCTCTGTGAAAAAGCGTCAGAGAAGCTTCTCCGTTTAGAATCCAGCATATCTCACTGAACCGAAGAAGTGGTAGTTAGAAGGGAGTTAGAGCTGCAAGCAGTTTGGTTTGGGAAATTAGATGCGAAATGACACTGCAAAGGCCTTCCAACAGGCTTGGAAAAGTGTGTTCTATATCTGTGCCAAATAGAGTCCCCGGAGGTTGAGCTTTCAGAAGCAAGCTTAACTGTTAGGGAGGAAGCAGCAGAATGTGCCTCTCACATCTAGCCTGTAGGAATTCAGGTTGGCAAGTTCTATGGGGAAGCCCATTGCTGCCTATGGTGGAAACGGCATGGGAGATTTCAGTTTCAAAATCTCTGTGAAAAAGCGTCAGAGAAGCTTCTCCGTTTAGAATCCAGCATATCTCACTGAACCGAAGAAGTGGTAGTTAGAAGGGAGTTAGAGCTGCAAGCAGTTTGGTTTGGGAAATTAGACGCGAAATGAAACTGCAAATGCCTTCCAACAGGCTTGGAAAAGTGTGTTCTATATCTCTGCCAAACAAACTCCCCGGAGGTTGAGCTTTCAGAAGCTAGTTTAACTCTAAGGGAGGAAGCAGCAGAATGTGCCTCTCACATCTAGCCTGTAGGAATTCAGGTTGGCAAGTTCTATGGGGAAGCCCATTGGCGCCTTCGTTGGAAACGGGTTTGGAAATTTCAGTTTCAAAATCTCTGTGAAAAAGCGTCAGAGAAGCTTCTCCGTTTAGAATCCAGCATATCTCACTGAACCGAAGAAGTGGTAGTTAGAAGGGAGTTAGAGCTGCAAGCAGTTTGGTTTGGGAAATTAGACGCGAAATGAAACTGCAAATGCCTTCCAACAGGCTTGGAAAAGTGTGTTCTATATCTCTGCCAAACAAACTCCCCGGAGGTTGAGCTTTCAGAAGCAAGTTTAACTCTAAGGGAGGAAGCAGCAGAATGTGCCTCTCACATCTAGCCTGTAGGAATTCAGGTTGGCAAGTTCTATGGGGAAGCACATTGGCGCCTTCGTTGGAAACGGGTTTGGAAATTTCAGTTTCAAAATCTCTGTGAAAAAGCGTCAGAGAAGCTTCTCCGTTTAGAATCCAGCATATCTCACTGAACCGAAGAAGTGGTAGTTAGAAGGCAGTTAGAGCTGCAAGCAGTTTGGTTTGGGAAATTAGACGCGAAATGAAACTGCAAATGCCTTCCAACAGGCTTGGAAAAGTGTGTTCTATATCTCTGCCAAACAAACTCCCCGGAGGTTGAGCTTTCAGAAGCTAGTTTAACTCTAAGGGAGGAAGCAGCAGAATGTGCCTCTCACATCTAGCCTGTAGGAATTCAGGTTGGCAAGTTCTATGGGGAAGCCCATTGCTGCCTATGGTGGAAACGGCATGGGAGATTTCAGTTTCAAAATCTCTGTGAAAAAGCGTCAGAGAAGCTTCTCCGTTTAGAATCCAGCATATCTCACTGAACCGAAGAAGTGGTAGTTAGAAGGGAGTTAGAGCTGCAAGCAGTTTGGTTTGGGAAATTAGATGCGAAATGACACTGCAAAGGCCTTCCAACAGGCTTGGAAAAGTGTGTTCTATATCTCTGCCAAACAGACTCCCCGGAGGTTGAGCTTTCAGAAGCAAGCTTAACTCTTAGGGAGGAAGCAGCAGAATGTGCCTCTCACATCTAGCCTGTAGGAATTCAGGTTGGCAAGTTCTATGGGGAAGCCCATTGCTGCCTATGGTGGAAACGGCATGGGAGATTTCAGTTTCAAAATCTCTGTGAAAAAGCGTCAGAGAAGCTTCTCCGTTTAGAATCCAGCATATCTCACTGAACCGAAGAAGTGGTAGTTAGAAGGCAGTTAGAGCTGCAAGCAGTTTGGTTTGGGAAATTAGACGCGAAATGAAACTGCAAATGCCTTCCAACAGGCTTGGAAAAGTGTGTTCTATATCTCTGCCAAACAAACTCCCCGGAGGTTGAGCTTTCAGAAGCAAGTTTAACTCTAAGGGAGTAAGCAGCAGAATGTGCCTCTCACATCTAGCCTGTAGGAATTCAGGTTGGCAAGTTCTATGGGGAAGCCCATTGCTGCCTATGGTGGAAACGGCATGGGAGATTTCAGTTTCAAAATCTCTGTGAAAAAGCGTCAGAGAAGCTTCTCCGTTTAGAATCCAGCATATCTCACTGAACCGAAGAAGTGGTAGTTAGAAGGGAGTTAGAGCTGCAAGCAGTTTGGTTTGGGAAATTAGATGCGAAATGACACTGCAAAGGCCTTCCAACAGGCTTGGAAAAGTGTGTTCTATATCTGTGCCAAATAGAGTCCCCGGAGGTTGAGCTTTCAGAAGCAAGCTTAACTGTTAGGGAGGAAGCAGCAGAATGTGCCTCTCACATCTAGCCTGTAGGAATTCAGGTTGGCAAGTTCTATGGGGAAGCCCATTGCTGCCTATGGTGGAAACGGCATGGGAGATTTCAGTTTCAAAATCTCTGTGAAAAAGCGTCAGAGAAGCTTCTCCGTTTAGAATCCAGCATATCTCACTGAACCGAAGAAGTGGTAGTTAGAAGGGAGTTAGAGCTGCAAGCAGTTTGGTTTGGGAAATTAGACGCGAAATGAAACTGCAAATGCCTTCCAACAGGCTTGGAGAAGTGTGTTCTATATCTCTGCCAAACAAACTCCCCGGAGGTTGAGCTTTCAGAAGCTAGTTTAACTCTAAGGGAGGAAGCAGCAGAATGTGCCTCTCACATCTAGCCTGTAGGAATTCAGGTTGGCAAGTTCTATGGGGAAGCCCATTGGCGCCTTCGTTGGAAACGGGTTTGGAAATTTCAGTTTCAAAATCTCTGTGAAAAAGCGTCAGAGAAGCTTCTCCGTTTAGAATCCAGCATATCTCACTGAACCGAAGAAGTGGTAGTTAGAAGGGAGTTAGAGCTGCAAGCAGTTTGGTTTGGGAAATTAGACGCGAAATGAAACTGCAAATGCCTTCCAACAGGCTTGGAAAAGTGTGTTCTATATCTCTGCCAAACAAACTCCCCGGAGGTTGAGCTTTCAGAAGCAAGTTTAACTCTAAGGGAGGAAGCAGCAGAATGTGCCTCTCACATCTAGCCTGTAGGAATTCAGGTTGGCAAGTTCTATGGGGAAGCACATTGGCGCCTTCGTTGGAAACGGGTTTGGAAATTTCAGTTTCAAAATCTCTGTGAAAAAGCGTCAGAGAAGCTTCTCCGTTTAGAATCCAGCATATCTCACTGAACCGAAGAAGTGGTAGTTAGAAGGGAGTTAGAGCTGCAAGCAGTTTGGTTTGGGAAATTAGACGCGAAATGAAACTGCAAATGCCTTCCAACAGGCTTGGAAAAGTGTGTTCTATATCTCTGCCAAACAAACTCCCCGGAGGTTGAGCTTTCAGAAGCTAGTTTAACTCTAAGGGAGGAAGCAGCAGAATGTGCCTCTCACATCTAGCCTGTAGAAATTCAGGTTGGCAAGTTCTATGGGGAAGCCCATTGCTACCTATGGTGGAAACGGCATGGGAGATTTCAGTTTCAAAATCTCTGTGAAAAAGCGTCAGAGAAGCTTCTCCGTTTAGAATCCAGCATATCTCACTGAACCGAAGAAGTGGTAGTTAGAAGGGAGTTAGAGCTGCAAGCAGTTTGGTTTGGGAAATTAGATGCGAAATGACACTGCAAAGGCCTTCCAACAGGCTTGGAAAAGTGTGTTCTATATCTCTGCCAAACAGACTCCCCGGAGGTTGAGCTTTCAGAAGCAAGCTTAACTCTTAGGGAGGAAGCAACAGAATGTGCCTCTCACATCTAGCCTGTAGGAATTCAGGTTGGCAAGTTCTATGGGGAAGCCCATTGCTGCCTATGGTGGAAACGGCATGGGAGATTTCAGTTTCAAAATCTCTGTGAAAAAGCGTCAGAGAAGCTTCTCCGTTTAGAATCCAGCATATCTCACTGAACCGAAGAAGTGGTAGTTAGAAGGCAGTTAGAGCCGCAAGCAGTTTGGTTTGGGAAATTAGACGCGAAATGAAACTGCAAATGCCTTCCAACAGGCTTGGAAAATTGTGTTCTATATCTCTGCCAAACAAACTCCCCGGAGGTTGAGCTTTCAGAAGCTAGTTTAACACTAAGGGAGGAAGCAGCAGAATGTGCCTCTCACATCTAGCCTGTAGGAATTCAGGTTGGCAAGTTCTATGGGGAAGCCCATTGGCGCCTTCGTTGGAAACGGGTTTGGAAATTTCAGTTTCAAAATCTCTGTGAAAAAGCGTCAGAGAAGCTTCTCCGTTTAGAATCCAGCATATCTCACTGAACCGAAGAAGTGGTAGTTAGAAGGGAGTTAGAGCTGCAAGCAGTTTGGTTTGGGAAATTAGACGCGAAATGAAACTGCAAATGCCTTCCAACAGGCTTGGAAAAGTGTGTTCTATATCTCTGCCAAACAAACTCCCCGGAGGTTGAGCTTTCAGAAGCTAGTTTAACTCTAAGGGAGGAAGCAGCAGAATGTGCCTCTCACATCTAGCCTGTAGGAATTCAGGTTGGCAAGTTCTATGGGGAAGCCCATTGCTGCCTATGGTGGAAACGGCATGGGAGATTTCAGTTTCAAAATCTCTGTGAAAAAGCGTCAGAGAAGCTTCTCCGTTTAGAATCCAGCATATCTCACTGAACCGAAGAAGTGGTAGTTAGAAGGGAGTTAGAGCTGCAAGCAGTTTGGTTTGGGAAATTAGATGCGAAATGACACTGCAAAGGCCTTCCAACAGGCTTGGAAAAGTGTGTTCTATATCTCTGCCAAACAGACTCCCCGGAGGTTGAGCTTTCAGAAGCAAGCTTACCTGTTAGGGAGGAAGCAGCAGAATGTGCCTCTCACATCTAGCCTGTAGGAATTCAGGTTGGCAAGTTCTATGGGGAAGCCCATTGCTGCCTATGGTGGAAACGGCATGGGAGATTTCAGTTTCAAAATCTCTGTGAAAAAGCGTCAGAGAAGCTTCTCCGTTTAGAATCCAGCATATCTCACTGAACCGAAGAAGTGGTAGTTAGAAGGGAGTTAGAGCCGCAAACAGTTTGGTTTGGGAAATTAGACGCGAAATGAAACTGCAAATGCCTTCCAACAGGCTTGGAAAAGTGTGTTCTATATCTCTGCCAAACAAACTCCCCGGAGGTTGAGCTTTCAGAAGCAAGTTTAACTCTAAGGGAGTAAGCAGCAGAATGTGCCTCTCACATCTAGCCTGTAGGAATTCAGGTTGGCAAGTTCTATGGGGAAGCCCATTGCTGCCTATGGTGGAAACGGCATGGGAGATTTCAGTTTCAAAATCTCTGTGAAAAAGCGTCAGAGAAGCTTCTCCGTTTAGAATCCAGCATATCTCACTGAACCGAAGAAGTGGTAGTTAGAAGGGAGTTAGAGCTGCAAGCAGTTTGGTTTGGGAAATTAGATGCGAAATGACACTGCAAAGGCCTTCCAACAGGCTTGGAAAAGTGTGTTCTATATCTGTGCCAAATAGAGTCCCCGGAGGTTGAGCTTTCAGAAGCAAGCTTAACTGTTAGGGAGGAAGCAGCAGAATGTGCCTCTCACATCTAGCCTGTAGGAATTCAGGTTGGCAAGTTCTATGGGGAAGCCCATTGCTGCCTATGGTGGAAACGGCATGGGAGATTTCAGTTTCAAAATCTCTGTGAAAAAGCGTCAGAGAAGCTTCTCCGTTTAGAATCCAGCATATCTCACTGAACCGAAGAAGTGGTAGTTAGAAGGGAGTTAGAGCTGCAAGCAGTTTGGTTTGGGAAATTAGATGCGAAATGACACTGCAAAGGCCTTCCAACAGGCTTGGAAAAGTGTGTTCTATATCTCTGCCAAACAGACTCCCCGGAGGTTGAGCTTTCAGAAGCAAGCTTACCTGTTAGGGAGGAAGCAGCAGAATGTGCCTCTCACATCTAGCCTGTAGGAATTCAGGTTGGCAAGTTCTATGGGGAAGCCCATTGCTGCCTATGGTGGAAACGGCATGGGAGATTTCAGTTTCAAAATCTCTGTGAAAAAGCGTCAGAGAAGCTTCTCCGTTTAGAATCCAGCATATCTCACTGAACCGAAGAAGTGGTAGTTAGAAGGGAGTTAGAGCTGCAAGCAGTTTGGTTTGGGAAATTAGACGCGAAATGAAACTGCAAATGCCTTCCAACAGGCTTGGAAAAGTGTGTTCTATATCTCTGCCAAACAAACTCCCCGGAGGTTGAGCTTTCAGAAGCAAGTTTAACTCTAAGGGAGTAAGCAGCAGAATGTGCCTCTCACATCTAGCCTGTAGGAATTCAGGTTGGCAAGTTCTATGGGGAAGCCCATTGCTGCCTATGGTGGAAACGGCATGGGAGATTTCAGTTTCAAAATCTCTGTGAAAAAGCGTCAGAGAAGCTTCTCCGTTTAGAATCCAGCATATCTCACTGAACCGAAGAAGTGGTAGTTAGAAGGGAGTTAGAGCTGCAAGCAGTTTGGTTTGGGAAATTAGATGCGAAATGACACTGCAAAGGCCTTCCAACAGGCTTGGAAAAGTGTGTTCTATATCTGTGCCAAATAGAGTCCCCGGAGGTTGAGCTTTCAGAAGCAAGCTTAACTGTTAGGGAGGAAGCAGCAGAATGTGCCTCTCACATCTAGCCTGTAGGAATTCAGGTTGGCAAGTTCTATGGGGAAGCCCATTGCTGCCTATGGTGGAAACGGCATGGGAGATTTCAGTTTCAAAATCTCTGTGAAAAAGCGTCAGAGAAGCTTCTCCGTTTAGAATCCAGCATATCTCACTGAACCGAAGAAGTGGTAGTTAGAAGGGAGTTAGAGCTGCAAGCAGTTTGGTTTGGGAAATTAGACGCGAAATGAAACTGCAAATGCCTTCCAACAGGCTTGGAAAAGTGTGTTCTATATCTCTGCCAAACAAACTCCCCGGAGGTTGAGCTTTCAGAAGCTAGTTTAACTCTAAGGGAGGAAGCAGCAGAATGTGCCTCTCACATCTAGCCTGTAGGAATTCAGGTTGGCAAGTTCTATGGGGAAGCCCATTGGCGCCTTCGTTGGAAACGGGTTTGGAAATTTCAGTTTCAAAATCTCTGTGAAAAAGCGTCAGAGAAGCTTCTCCGTTTAGAATCCAGCATATCTCACTGAACCGAAGAAGTGGTAGTTAGAAGGGAGTTAGAGCTGCAAGCAGTTTGGTTTGGGAAATTAGACGCGAAATGAAACTGCAAATGCCTTCCAACAGGCTTGGAAAAGTGTGTTCTATATCTCTGCCAAACAAACTCCCCGGAGGTTGAGCTTTCAGAAGCTAGTTTAACTCTAAGGGAGGAAGCAGCAGAATGTGCCTCTCACATCTAGCCTGTAGGAATTCAGGTTGGCAAGTTCTATGGGGAAGCCCATTGCTGCCTATGGTGGAAACGGCATAGGAGATTTCAGTTTCAAAATCTCTGTGAAAAAGCGTCAGAGAAGCTTCTCCGTTTAGAATCCAGCATATCTCACTGAACCGAAGAAGTGGTAGTTAGAAGGCAGTGAGAGCTGCAAGCAGTTTGGTTTGGGAAATTAGACGCGAAATGAAACTGCAAATGCCTTCCAACAGGCTTGGAGAAGTGTGTTCTATATCTCTGCCAAACAAACTCCCCGGAGGTTGAGCTTTCAGAAGCAAGTTTAACTCTAAGGGAGGAAGCAGCAGAATGTGCCTCTCACATCTAGCCTGTAGGAATTCAGGTTGGCAAGTTCTATGGGGAAGCCCATTGCTGCCTATGGTGGAAACGGCATGGGAGATTTCAGTTTCAAAATCTCTGTGAAAAAGCGTCAGAGAAGCTTCTCCGTTTAGAATCCAGCATATCTCACTGAACCGAAGAAGTGGTAGTTAGAAGGGAGTTAGAGCTGCAAGCAGTTTGGTTTGGGAAATTAGATGCGAAATGACACTGCAAAGGCCTTCCAACAGGCTTGGAAAAGTGTGTTCTATATCTGTGCCAAATAGAGTCCCCGGAGGTTGAGCTTTCAGAAGCAAGCTTAACTGTTAGGGAGGAAGCAGCAGAATGTGCCTCTCACATCTAGCCTGTAGGAATTCAGGTTGGCAAGTTCTATGGGGAAGCCCATTGCTGCCTATGGTGGAAACGGCATGGGAGATTTCAGTTTCAAAATCTCTGTGAAAAAGCGTCAGAGAAGCTTCTCCGTTTAGAATCCAGCATATCTCACTGAACCGAAGAAGTGGTAGTTAGAAGGGAGTTAGAGCTGCAAGCAGTTTGGTTTGGGAAATTAGACGCGAAATGAAACTGCAAATGCCTTCCAACAGGCTTGGAAAAGTGTGTTCTATATCTCTGCCAAACAAACTCCCCGGAGGTTGAGCTTTCAGAAGCTAGTTTAACTCTAAGGGAGGAAGCAGCAGAATGTGCCTCTCACATCTAGCCTGTAGGAATTCAGGTTGGCAAGTTCTATGGGGAAGCCCATTGGCGCCTTCGTTGGAAACGGGTTTGGAAATTTCAGTTTCAAAATCTCTGTGAAAAAGCGTCAGAGAAGCTTCTCCGTTTAGAATCCAGCATATCTCACTGAACCGAAGAAGTGGTAGTTAGAAGGGAGTTAGAGCTGCAAGCAGTTTGGTTTGGGAAATTAGACGCGAAATGAAACTGCAAATGCCTTCCAACAGGCTTGGAAAAGTGTGTTCTATATCTCTGCCAAACAAACTCCCCGGAGGTTGAGCTTTCAGAAGCAAGTTTAACTCTAAGGGAGGAAGCAGCAGAATGTGCCTCTCACATCTAGCCTGTAGGAATTCAGGTTGGCAAGTTCTATGGGGAAGCACATTGGCGCCTTCGTTGGAAACGGGTTTGGAAATTTCAGTTTCAAAATCTCTGTGAAAAAGCGTCAGAGAAGCTTCTCCGTTTAGAATCCAGCATATCTCACTGAACCGAAGAAGTGGTAGTTAGAAGGGAGTTAGAGCTGCAAGCAGTTTGGTTTGGGAAATTAGACGCGAAATGAAACTGCAAATGCCCTCCAACAGGCTTGGAAAAGTGTGTTCTATATCTCTGCCAAACAAACTCCCCGGAGGTTGAGCTTTCAGAAGCTAGTTTAACTCTAAGGGAGGAAGCAGCAGAATGTGCCTCTCACATCTAGCCTGTAGGAATTCAGGTTGGCAAGTTCTATGGGGAAGCCCATTGCTGCCTATGGTGGAAACGGCATGGGAGATTTCAGTTTCAAAATCTCTGTGAAAAAGCGTCAGAGAAGCTTCTCCGTTTAGAATCCAGCATATCTCACTGAACCGAAGAAGTGGTAGTTAGAAGGCAGTTAGAGCTGCAAGCAGTTTGGTTTGGGAAATTAGACGCGAAATGAAACTGCAAATGCCTTCCAACAGGCTTGGAAAAGTGTGTTCTATATCTCTGCCAAACAAACTCCCCGGAGGTTGAGCTTTCAGAAGCAAGTTTAACTCTAAGGGAGGAAGCAGCAGAATGTGCCTCTCACATCTAGCCTGTAGGAATTCAGGTTGGCAAGTTCTATGGGGAAGCCCGTTGCTGCCTATGGTGGAAACGGCATGGGAGATTTCAGTTTCAAAATCTCTGTGAAAAAGCGTCAGAGAAGCTTCTCCGTTTAGAATCCAGCATATCACACTGAACCGAAGAAGTGGTAGTTAGAAGGGAGTTAGAGCTGCAAGCAGTTTGGTTTGGGAAATTAGATGCGAAATGACACTGCAAAGGCCTTCCAACAGGCTTGGAAAAGTGTGTTCTATATCTCTGCCAAACAGACTCCCCGGAGGTTGAGCTTTCAGAAGCAAGCTTAACTCTTAGGAAGGAAGCAACAGAATGTGCCTCTCACATCTAGCCTGTAGGAATTCAGGTTGGCAAGTTCTATGGGGAAGCCCATTGCTGCCTATGGTGGAAACGGCATGGGAGATTTCAGTTTCAAAATCTCTGTGAAAAAGCGTCAGAGAAGCTTCTCCGTTTAGAATCCAGCATATCTCACTGAACCGAAGAAGTGGTAGTTAGAAGGCAGTTAGAGCCGCAAGCAGTTTGGTTTGGGAAATTAGACGCGAAATGAAACTGCAAATCCCTTCCAACAGGCTTGGAAAAGTGTGTTCTATATCTCTGCCAAACAAACTCCCCGGAGGTTGAGCTTTCAGAAGCTAGTTTAACACTAAGGGAGGAAGCAGCAGAATGTGCCTCTCACATCTAGCCTGTAGGAATTCAGGTTGGCAAGTTCTATGGGGAAGCCCATTGGCGCCTTCGTTGGAAACGGGTTTGGAAATTTCAGTTTCAAAATCTCTGTGAAAAAGCGTCAGAGAAGCTTCTCCGTTTAGAATCCAGCATATCTCACTGAACCGAAGAAGTGGTAGTTAGAAGGGAGTTAGAGCTGCAAGCAGTTTGGTTTGGGAAATTAGACGCGAAATGAAACTGCAAATGCCTTCCAACAGGCTTGGAAAAGTGTGTTCTATATCTCTGCCAAACAAACTCCCCGGAGGTTGAGCTTTCAGAAGCAAGTTTAACTCTAAGGGAGGAAGCAGCAGAATGTGCCTGTCACATCTAGCCTGTAGGAATTCAGGTTGGCAAGTTCTATGGGGAAGCCCATTGCTGCCTATGGTGGAAACGGCATGGGAGATTTCAGTTTCAAAATCTCTGTGAAAAAGCGTCAGAGAAGCTTCTCCGTTTAGAATCCAGCATATCTCACTGAACCGAAGAAGTGGTAGTTAGAAGGGAGTTAGAGCTGCAAGCAGTTTGGTTTGGGAAATTAGATGCGAAATGACACTGCAAAGGCCTTCCAACAGGCTTGGAAAAGTGTGTTCTATATCTCTGCCAAATAGAGTCCCCGGAGGTTGAGCTTTCAGAAGCAAGCTTAACTGTTAGGGAGGAAGCAGCAGAATGTGCCTCTCACATCTAGCCTGTAGGAATTCAGGTTGGCAAGTTCTATGGGGAAGCCCATTGCTGCCTATGGTGGAAACGGCATGGGAGATTTCAGTTTCAAAATCTCTGTGAAAAAGCGTCAGAGAAGCTTCTCCGTTTAGAATCCAGCATATCTCACTGAACCGAAGAAGTGGTAGTTAGAAGGGAGTTAGAGCTGCAAGCAGTTTGGTTTGGGAAATTAGACGCGAAATGAAACTGCAAATGCCTTCCAACAGGCTTGGAAAAGTGTGTTCTATATCTCTGCCAAATAGAGTCCCCGGAGGTTGAGCTTTCAGAAGCTAGTTTAACTCTAAGGGAGGAAGCAGCAGAATGTGCCTCTCACATCAAGCCTGTAGGAATTCAGGTTGGCAAGTTCTATGGGGAAGCCCATTGCTGCCTATGGTGGAAACGGCATGGGAGATTTCAGTTTCAAAATCTCTGTGAAAAAGCGTCAGAGAAGCTTCTCCGTTTAGAATCCAGCATATCTCACTGAACCGAAGAAGTGGTAGGTAGAAGGCAGTTAGAGCTGCAAGCAGTTTGGTTTGGGAAATTAGACGCGAAATGAAACTGCAAATGCCTTCCAACAGGCTTGGAGAAGTGTGTTCTATATCTCTGCCAAACAAACTCCCCGGAGGTTGAGCTTTCAGAAGCAAGTTTAACTCTAAGGGAGGAAGCAGCAGAATGTGCCTCTCATATCTAGCCTGTAGGAATTCAGGTTGGCAAGTTCTATGGGGAAGCCCATTGCTGCCTATGGTGGAAACGGCATGGGAGATTTCAGTTTCAAAATCTCTGTGAAAAAGCGTCAGAGAAGCTTCTCCGTTTAGAATCCAGCATATCTCACTGAACCGAAGAAGTGGTAGTTAGAAGGGAGTTAGAGCTGCAAGCAGTTTGGTTTGGGAAATTAGACGCGAAATGAAACTGCAAATGCCTTAAAACAGGCTTGGAAAAGTGTGTTCTATATCTCTGCCAAACAAACTCCCCGGAGGTTGAGCTTTCAGAAGCAAGTTTAACTCTAAGGGAGGAAGCAGCAGAATGTGCCTCTCACATCTAGCCTGTAGGAATTCAGGTTGGCAAGTTCTATGGGGAAGCCCATTGCTACCTATGGTGGAAACGGCATGGGAGATTTCAGTTTCAAAATCTCTGTGAAAAAGCGTCAGAGAAGCTTCTCCGTTTAGAATCCAGCATATCTCACTGAACCGAAGAAGTGGTAGTTAGAAGGGAGTTAGAGCTGCAAGCAGTTTGGTTTGGGAAATTAGATGCGAAATGACACTGCAAAGGCCTTCCAACAGGCTTGGAAAAGTGTGTTCTATATCTCTGCCAAACAGACTCCCCGGAGGTTGAGCTTTCAGAAGCAAGCTTAACTCTTAGGGAGGAAGCAACAGAATGTGCCTCTCACATCTAGCCTGTAGGAATTCAGGTTGGCAAGTTCTATGGGGAAGCCCATTGCTGCCTATGGTGGAAACGGCATGGGAGATTTCAGTTTCAAAATCTCTGTGAAAAAGCGTCAGAGAAGCTTCTCCGTTTAGAATCCAGCATATCTCACTGAACCGAAGAAGTGGTAGTTAGAAGGCAGTTAGAGCCGCAAGCAGTTTGGTTTGGGAAATTAGACGCGAAATGAAACTGCAAATGCCTTCCAACAGGCTTGGAAAAGTGTGTTCTATATCTCTGCCAACCAAACTCCCCGGAGGTTGAGCTTTCAGAAGCTAGTTTAACACTAAGGGAGGAAGCAGCAGAATGTGCCTCTCACATCTAGCCTGTAGGAATTCAGGTTGGCAAGTTCTATGGGGAAGCCCATTGGCGCCTTCGTTGGAAACGGGTTTGGAAATTTCAGTTTCAAAATCTCTGTGAAAAAGCGTCAGAGAAGCTTCTCCGTTTAGAATCCAGCATATCTCACTGAACCGAAGAAGTGGTAGTTAGAAGGGAGTTAGAGCTGCAAGCAGTTTGGTTTGGGAAATTAGACGCGAAATGAAACTGCAAATGCCTTCCAACAGGCTTGGAAAAGTGTGTTCTATATCTCTGCCAAACAAACTCCCCGGAGGTTGAGCTTTCAGAAGCTAGTTTAACTCTAAGGGAGGAAGCAGCAGAATGTGCCTCTCACATCTAGCCTGTAGGAATTCAGGTTGGCAAGTTCTATGGGGAAGCCCATTGCTGCCTATGGTGGAAACGGCATGGGAGATTTCAGTTTCAAAATCTCTGTGAAAAAGCGTCAGAGAAGCTTCTCCGTTTAGAATCCAGCATATCTCACTGAACCGAAGACGTGGTAGTTAGAAGGGAGTTAGAGCTGCAAGCAGTTTGGTTTGGGAAATTAGATGCGAAATGACACTGCAAAGGCCTTCCAACAGGCTTGGAAAAGTGTGTTCTATATCTCTGCCAAACAGACTCCCCGGAGGTTGAGCTTTCAGAAGCAAGCTTAACTGTTAGGGAGGAAGCAGCAGAATGTGCCTCTCACATCTAGCCTGTAGGAATTCAGGTTGGCAAGTTCTATGGGGAAGCCCATTGCTGCCTATGGTGGAAACGGCATGGGAGATTTCAGTTTCAAAATCTCTGTGAAAAAGCGTCAGAGAAGCTTCTCCGTTTAGAATCCAGCATATCTCACTGAACCGAAGAAGTGGTAGTTAGAAGGGAGTTAGAGCTGCAAGCAGTTTGGTTTGGGAAATTAGACGCGAAATGACACTGCAAAGGCCTTCCAACAGGCTTGGAAAAGTGTGTTCTATATCTCTGCCAAACAAACTCCCCGGAGTTTGAGCTTTCAGAAGCAAGTTTAACTCTAAGGGAGGAAGCAGCAGAATGTGCCTCTCACATCTAGCCTGTAGGAATTCAGGTTGGCAAGTTCTATGGGGAAGCACATTGGCGCCTTCGTTGGAAACGGGTTTGGAAATTTCAGTTTCAAAATCTCTGTGAAAAAGCGTCAGAGAAGCTTCTCCGTTTAGAATCCAGCATATCTCACTGAACCGAAGAAGTGGTAGTTAGAAGGGAGTTAGAGCTGCAAGCAGTTTGGTTTGGGAAATTAGACGCGAAATGAAACTGCAAATGCCTTCCAACAGGCTTGGAAAAGTGTGTTCTATATCTCTGCCAAACAAACTCCCCGGAGGTTGAGCTTTCAGAAGCTAGTTTAACTCTAAGGGAGGAAGCAGCAGAATGTGACTCTCACATCTAGCCTGTAGGAATTCAGGTTGGCAAGTTCTATGGGGAAGCCCATTGCTGCCTATGGTGGAAACGGCATGGGAGATTTCAGTTTCAAAATCTCTGTGAAAAAGCGTCAGAGAAGCTTCTCCGTTTAGAATCCAGCATATCTCACTGAACCGAAGAAGTGGTAGTTAGAAGGCAGTTAGAGCTGCAAGCAGTTTGGTTTGGGAAATTAGACGCGAAATGAAACTGCAAATGCCTTCCAACAGGCTTGGAGAAGTGTGTTCTATATCTCTGCCAAACAAACTCCCCGGAGGTTGAGCTTTCAGAAGCTAGTTTAACTCTAAGGGAGGAAGCAGCAGAATGTGCCTCTCACATCTAGCCTGTAGGAATTCAGGTTGGCAAGTTCTATGGGGAAGCCCATTGGCGCCTTCGTTGGAAACGGGTTTGGAAATTTCAGTTTCAAAATCTCTGTGAAAAAGCGTCAGAGAAGCTTCTCCGTTTAGAATCCAGCATATCTCACTGAACCGAAGAAGTGGTAGTTAGAAGGCAGTTAGAGCTGCAAGCAGTTTGGTTTGGGAAATTAGACGCGAAATGAAACTGCAAATGCCTTCCAACAGGCTTGGAGAAGTGTGTTCTATATCTCTGCCAAACAAACTCCCCGGAGGTTGAGCTTTCAGAAGCTAGTTTAACTCTAAGGGAGGAAGCAGCAGAATGTGCCTCTCACATCTAGCCTGTAGGAATTCAGGTTGGCAAGTTCTATGGGGAAGCCCATTGGCGCCTTCGTTGGAAACGGGTTTGGAAATTTCAGTTTCAAAATCTCTGTGAAAAAGCGTCAGAGAAGCTTCTCCGTTTAGAATCCAGCATATCTCACTGAACCGAAGAAGTGGTAGTTAGAAGGGAGTTAGAGCTGCAAGCAGTTTGGTTTGGGAAATTAGACGCGAAATGAAACTGCAAATGCCTTCCAACAGGCTTGGAAAAGTGTGTTCTATATCTCTGCCAAACAAACTCCCCGGAGGTTGAGCTTTCAGAAGCAAGTTTAACTCTAAGGGAGGAAGCAGCAGAATGTGCCTCTCACATCTAGCCTGTAGGAATTCAGGTTGGCAAGTTCTATGGGGAAGCCCATTGCTGCCTATGGTGGAAACGGCATGGGAGATTTCAGTTTCAAAATCTCTGTGAAAAAGCGTCAGAGAAGCTTCTCCGTTTAGAATCCAGCATATCTCACTGAACCGAAGAAGTGGTAGTTAGAAGGGAGTTAGAGCTGCAAGCAGTTTGGTTTGGGAAATTAGATGCGAAATGACACTGCAAAGGCCTTCCAACAGGCTTGGAAAAGTGTGTTCTATATCTCTGCCAAACAGACTCCCCGGAGGTTGAGCTTTCAGAAGCAAGCTTAACTGTTAGGGAGGAAGCAGCAGAATGTGCCTCTCACATCTAGCCTGTAGGAATTCAGGTTGGCAAGTTCTATGGGGAAGCCCATTGCTGCCTATGGTGGAAACGGCATGGGAGATTTCAGTTTCAAAATCTCTGTGAAAAAGCGTCAGAGAAGCTTCTCCGTTTAGAATCCAGCATATCTCACTGAACCGAAGAAGTGGTAGTTAGAAGGGAGTTAGAGCTGCAAGCAGTTTGGTTTGGGAAATTAGACGCGAAATGAAACTGCAAATGCCTTCCAACAGGCTTGGAAAAGTGTGTTCTATATCTCTGCCAAACAAACTCCCCGGAGGTTGAGCTTTCAGAAGCAAGTTTAACTCTAAGGGAGGAAGCAGCAGAATGTGCCTCTCACATCTAGCCTGTAGGAATTCAGGTTGGCAAGTTCTATGGGGAAGCACATTGGCGCCTTCGTTGGAAACGGGTTTGGAAATTTCAGTTTCAAAATCTCTGTGAAAAAGCGTCAGAGAAGCTTCTCCGTTTAGAATCCAGCATATCTCACTGAACCGAAGAAGTGGTAGTTAGAAGGGAGTTAGAGCTGCAAGCAGTTTGGTTTGGGAAATTAGACGCGAAATGAAACTGCAAATGCCTTCCAACAGGCTTGGAAAAGTGTGTTCTATATCTCTGCCAAACAAACTCCCCGGAGGTTGAGCTTTCAGAAGCTAGTTTAACTCTAAGGGAGGAAGCAGCAGAATGTGCCTCTCACATCTAGCCTGTAGGAATTCAGGTTGGCAAGTTCTATGGGGAAGCCCATTGCTGCCTATGGTGGAAACGGCATGGGAGATTTCAGTTTCAAAATCTCTGTGAAAAAGCGTCAGAGAAGCTTCTCCGTTTAGAATCCAGCATATCTCACTGAACCGAAGAAGTGGTAGTTAGAAGGGAGTTAGAGCTGCAAGCAGTTTGGTTTGGGAAATTAGATGCGAAATGACACTGCAAAGGCCTTCCAACAGGCTTGGAAAAGTGTGTTCTATATCTGTGCCAAATAGAGTCCCCGGAGGTTGAGCTTTCAGAAGCAAGCTTAACTGTTAGGGAGGAAGCAGCAGAATGTGCCTCTCACATCTAGCCTGTAGGAATTCAGGTTGGCAAGTTCTATGGGGAAGCCCATTGCTGCCTATGGTGGAAACGGCATGGGAGATTTCAGTTTCAAAATCTCTGTGAAAAAGCGTCAGAGAAGCTTCTCCGTTTAGAATCCAGCATATCTCACTGAACCGAAGAAGTGGTAGTTAGAAGGGAGTTAGAGCTGCAAGCAGTTTGGTTTGGGAAATTAGATGCGAAATGACACTGCAAAGGCCTTCCAACAGGCTTGGAAAAGTGTGTTCTATATCTGTGCCAAATAGAGTCCCCGGAGGTTGAGCTTTCAGAAGCAAGCTTAACTGTTAGGGAGGAAGCAGCAGAATGTGCCTCTCACATCTAGCCTGTAGGAATTCAGGTTGGCAAGTTCTATGGGGAAGCCCATTGCTGCCTATGGTGGAAACGGCATGGGAGATTTCAGTTTCAAAATCTCTGTGAAAAAGCGTCAGAGAAGCTTCTCCGTTTAGAATCCAGCATATCTCACTGAACCGAAGAAGTGGTAGTTAGAAGGCAGTTAGAGCTGCAAGCAGTTTGGTTTGGGAAATTAGACGCGAAATGAAACTGCAAATGCCTTCCAACAGGCTTGGAAAAGTGTGTTCTATATCTCTGCCAAACAAACTCCCCGGAGGTTGAGCTTTCAGAAGCTAGTTTAACTCTAAGGGAGGAAGCAGCAGAATGTGCCTCTCACATCTAGCCTGTAGGAATTCAGGTTGGCAAGTTCTATGGGGAAGCCCATTGCTGCCTATGGTGGAAACGGCATGGGAGATTTCAGTTACAAAATCTCTGTGAAAAAGCGTCAGAGAAGCTTCTCCGTTTAGAATCCAGCATATCTCACTGAACCGAAGAAGAGGTAGTTAGAAGGCAGTTAGAGCTGCAAGCAGTTTGGTTTGGGAAATTAGACGCGAAATGAAACTGCAAATGCCTTCCAACAGGCTTGGAAAAGTGTGTTCTATATCTCTGCCAAACAAACTCCCCGGAGGTTGAGCTTTCAGAAGCTAGTTTAACTCTAAGGGAGGAAGCAGCAGAATGTGCCTCTCACATCTAGCCTGTAGGAATTCAGGTTGGCAAGTTCTATGGGGAAGCCCATTGCTGGCTATGGTGGAAACGGCATGGGAGATTTCAGTTTCAAAATCTCTGTGAAAAAGCGTCAGAGAAGCTTCTCCGTTTAGAATCCAGCATATCTCACTGAACCGAAGAAGTGGTAGTTAGAAGGGAGTTAGAGCTGCAAGCAGTTTGGTTTGGGAAATTAGATGCGAAATGACACTGCAAAGGCCTTCCAACAGGCTTGGAAAAGTGTGTTCTATATCTGTGCCAAATAGAGTCCCCGGAGGTTGAGCTTTCAGAAGCAAGCTTAACTGTTAGGGAGGAAGCAGCAGAATGTGCCTCTCACATCTAGCCTGTAGGAATTCAGGTTGGCAAGTTCTATGGGGAAGCCCATTGCTGCCTATGGTGGAAACGGCATGGGAGATTTCAGTTTCAAAATCTCTGTGAAAAAGCGTCAGAGAAGCTTCTCCGTTTAGAATCCAGCATATCTCACTGAACCGAAGAAGTGGTAGTTAGAAGGGAGTTAGAGCTTCAAGCAGTTTGGTTTGGGAAATTAGATGCGAAATGACACTGCAAATGCCTTCCAACAGGCTTGGAAAAGTGTGTTCTATATCTCTGCCAAACAGACTCCCCGGAGGTTGAGCTTTCAGAAGCAAGTTTAACTCTAAGGGAGGAAGCAGCAGAATGTGCCTCTCACATCTAGCCTGTAGGAATTCAGGTTGGCAAGTTCTATGGGGAAACCCATTGCTGCCTATGGTGGAAACGGCATGGGAGATTTCAGTTTCAAAATCTCTGTGAAAAAGCGTCAGAGAAGCTTCTCCGTTTAGAATCCAGCATATCTCACTGAACCGAAGAAGTGGTAGTTAGAAGGGAGTTAGAGCTGCAAGCAGTTTGGTTTGGGAAATTAGATGCGAAATGACACTGCAAAGGCCTTCCAACAGGCTTGGAAAAGTGTGTTCTATATCTCTGCCAAACAGACTCCCCGGAGGTTGAGCTTTCAGAAGCAAGCTTAACTGTTAGGGAGGAAGCAGCAGAATGTGCCTCTCACATCTAGCCTGTAGGAATTCAGGTTGGCAAGTTCTATGGGGAAGCCCATTGCTGCCTATGGTGGAAACGGCATGGGAGATTTCAGTTTCAAAATCTCTGTGAAAAAGCGTCAGAGAAGCTTCTCCGTTTAGAATCCAGCATATCTCACTGAACCGAAGAAGTGGTAGTTAGAAGGGAGTTAGAGCTGCAAGCAGTTTGGTTTGGGAAATTAGACGCGAAATGAAACTGCAAATGCCTTCCAACAGGCTTGGAAAAGTGTGTTCTATATCTCTGCCAAACAAACTCCCCGGAGGTTGAGCTTTCAGAAGCAAGTTTAACTCTAAGGGAGGAAGCAGCAGAATGTGCCTCTCACATCTAGCCTGTAGGAATTCAGGTTGGCAAGTTCTATGGGGAAGCCCATTGCTGCCTATGGTGGAAACGGCATGGGAGATTTCAGTTACAAAATCTCTGTGAAAAAGCGTCAGAGAAGCTTCTCCGTTTAGAATCCAGCATATCTCACTGAACCGAAGAAGTGGTAGTTAGAAGGGAGTTAGAGCTGCAAGCAGTTTGGTTTGGGAAATTAGACGCGAAATGACACTGCAAAGGCCTTCCAACAGGCTTGGAAAAGTGTGTTCTATATCTCTGCCAAACAGACTACCCGGAGGTTGAGCTTTCAGAAGCAAGCTTAACTGTTAGGGAGGAAGCAGCAGAATGTGCCTCTCACATCTAGCCTGTAGGAATTCAGGTTGGCAAGTTCTATGGGGAAGCCCATTGCTGCCTATGGTGGAAACGGCATGGGAGATTTCAGTTTCAAAATCTCTGTGAAAAAGCGTCAGAGAAGCTTCTCCGTTTAGAATCCAGCATATCTCACTGAACCGAAGAAGTGGTAGTTAGAAGGGAGTTAGAGCTGCAAGCAGTTTGGTTTGGGAAATTAGACGCGAAATGAAACTGCAAATGCCTTCCAACAGGCTTGGAAAAGTGTGTTCTATATCTCTGCCAAACAGACTCCCCGGAGGTTGAGCTTTCAGAAGCAAGTTTAACTCTAAGGGAGGAAGCAGCAGAATGTGCCTGTCACATCTAGCCTGTAGGAATTCAGGTTGGCAAGTTCTATGGGGAAGCCCATTGCTGCCTATGGTGGAAACGGCATGGGAGATTTCAGTTTCAAAATCTCTGTGAAAAAGCGTCAGAGAAGCTTCTCCGTTTAGAATCCAGCATATCTCACTGAACCGAAGAAGTGGTAGTTAGAAGGGAGTTAGAGCTGCAAGCAGTTTGGTTTGGGAAATTAGACGCGAAATGAAACTGCAAATGCCTTCCAACAGGCTTGGAAAACTGTGTTCTATATCTCTGCCAAACAGACTCCCCGGAGGTTGAGCTTTCAGAAGCTAGTTTAACTCTAAGGGAGGAAGCAGCAGAATGTGCCTCTCACATCTAGCCTGTAGGAATTCAGGTTGGCAAGTTCTATGGGGAAGCCCATTGCTGCCTATGGTGGAAACGGCATGGGAGATTTCAGTTACAAAATCTCTGTGAAAAAGCATCAGAGAAGCTTCTCCGTTTAGAATCCAGCATATCTCACTGAACCGAAGAAGTGGTAGTTAGAAGGCAGTTAGAGCTGCAAGCAGTTTGGTTTGGGAAATTAGACGCGAAATGAAACTGCAAATGCCTTCCAACAGGCTTGGAAAAGTGTGTTCTATATCTCTGCCAAACAAACTCCCCGGAGGTTGAGCTTTCAGAAGCTAGTTTAACTCTAAGGGAGGAAGCAGCAGAATGTGCCTCTCACATCTAGCCTGTAGGAATTCAGGTTGGCAAGTTCTATGGGGAAGCCCATTGGCGCCTTCGTTGGAAACGGGTTTGGAAATTTCAGTTTCAAAATCTCTGTGAAAAAGCGTCAGAGAAGCTTCTCCGTTTAGAATCCAGCATATCTCACTGAACCGAAGAAGTGGTAGTTAGAAGGGAGTTAGAGCTGCAAGCAGTTTGGTTTGGGAAATTAGACGCGAAATGAAACTGCAAATGCCTTCCAACGGGCTTGGAAAAGTGTGTTCTATATCTCTGCCAAACAAACTCCCCGGAGGTTGAGCTTTCAGAAGCAAGTTTAACTCTAAGGGAGGAAGCAGCAGAATGTGCCTCTCACATCTAGCCTGTAGGAATTCAGGTTGGCAAGTTCTATGGGGAAGCCCATTGCTGCCTATGGTGGAAACGGCATGGGAGATTTCAGTTTCAAAATCTCTGTGAAAAAGCGTCAGAGAAGCTTCTCCGTTTAGAATCCAGCATATCTCACTGAACCGAAGAAGTGGTAGTTAGAAGGGAGTTAGAGCTGCAAGCAGTTTGGTTTGGGAAATTAGATGCGAAATGACACTGCAAAGGCCTTCCAACAGGCTTGGAAAAGTGTGTTCTATATCTGTGCCAAATAGAGTCCCCGGAGGTTGAGCTTTCAGAAGCAAGCTTAACTGTTAGGGAGGAAGCAGCAGAATGTGCCTCTCACATCTAGCCTGTAGGAATTCAGGTTGGCAAGTTCTATGGGGAAGCCCATTGCTGCCTATGGTGGAAACGGCATGGGAGATTTCAGTTTCAAAATCTCTGTGAAAAAGCGTCAGAGAAGCTTCTCCGTTTAGAATCCAGCATATCTCACTGAACCGAAGAAGTGGTAGTTAGAAGGGAGTTAGAGCTGCAAGCAGTTTGGTTTGGGAAATTAGATGCGAAATGACACTGCAAAGGCCTTCCAACAGGCTTGGAAAAGTGTGTTCTATATCTGTGCCAAATAGAGTCCCCGGAGGTTGAGCTTTCAGAAGCAAGCTTAACTGTTAGGGAGGAAGCAGCAGAATGTGCCTCTCACATCTAGCCTGTAGGAATTCAGGTTGGCAAGTTCTATGGGGAAGCCCATTGCTGCCTATGGTGGAAACGGCATGGGAGATTTCAGTTTCAAAATCTCTGTGAAAAAGCGTCAGAGAAGCTTCTCCGTTTAGAATCCAGCATATCTCACTGAACCGAAGAAGTGGTAGTTAGAAGGCAGTTAGAGCTGCAAGCAGTTTGGTTTGGGAAATTAGACGCGAAATGAAACTGCAAATGCCTTCCAACAGGCTTGGAAAAGTGTGTTCTATATCTCTGCCAAACAAACTCCCCGGAGGTTGAGCTTTCAGAAGCTAGTTTAACTCTAAGGGAGGAAGCAGCAGAATGTGCCTCTCACATCTAGCCTGTAGGAATTCAGGTTGGCAAGTTCTATGGGGAAGCCCATTGCTGCCTATGGTGGAAACGGCATGGGAGATTTCAGTTACAAAATCTCTGTGAAAAAGCGTCAGAGAAGCTTCTCCGTTTAGAATCCAGCATATCTCACTGAACCGAAGAAGAGGTAGTTAGAAGGCAGTTAGAGCTGCAAGCAGTTTGGTTTGGGAAATTAGACGCGAAATGAAACTGCAAATGCCTTCCAACAGGCTTGGAAAAGTGTGTTCTATATCTCTGCCAAACAAACTCCCCGGAGGTTGAGCTTTCAGAAGCTAGTTTAACTCTAAGGGAGGAAGCAGCAGAATGTGCCTCTCACATCTAGCCTGTAGGAATTCAGGTTGGCAAGTTCTATGGGGAAGCCCATTGCTGGCTATGGTGGAAACGGCATGGGAGATTTCAGTTTCAAAATCTCTGTGAAAAAGCGTCAGAGAAGCTTCTCCGTTTAGAATCCAGCATATCTCACTGAACCGAAGAAGTGGTAGTTAGAAGGGAGTTAGAGCTGCAAGCAGTTTGGTTTGGGAAATTAGATGCGAAATGACACTGCAAAGGCCTTCCAACAGGCTTGGAAAAGTGTGTTCTATATCTGTGCCAAATAGAGTCCCCGGAGGTTGAGCTTTCAGAAGCAAGCTTAACTGTTAGGGAGGAAGCAGCAGAATGTGCCTCTCACATCTAGCCTGTAGGAATTCAGGTTGGCAAGTTCTATGGGGAAGCCCATTGCTGCCTATGGTGGAAACGGCATGGGAGATTTCAGTTTCAAAATCTCTGTGAAAAAGCGTCAGAGAAGCTTCTCCGTTTAGAATCCAGCATATCTCACTGAACCGAAGAAGTGGTAGTTAGAAGGGAGTTAGAGCTTCAAGCAGTTTGGTTTGGGAAATTAGATGCGAAATGACACTGCAAATGCCTTCCAACAGGCTTGGAAAAGTGTGTTCTATATCTCTGCCAAACAGACTCCCCGGAGGTTGAGCTTTCAGAAGCAAGTTTAACTCTAAGGGAGGAAGCAGCAGAATGTGCCTCTCACATCTAGCCTGTAGGAATTCAGGTTGGCAAGTTCTATGGGGAAACCCATTGCTGCCTATGGTGGAAACGGCATGGGAGATTTCAGTTTCAAAATCTCTGTGAAAAAGCGTCAGAGAAGCTTCTCCGTTTAGAATCCAGCATATCTCACTGAACCGAAGAAGTGGTAGTTAGAAGGGAGTTAGAGCTGCAAGCAGTTTGGTTTGGGAAATTAGATGCGAAATGACACTGCAAAGGCCTTCCAACAGGCTTGGAAAAGTGTGTTCTATATCTCTGCCAAACAGACTCCCCGGAGGTTGAGCTTTCAGAAGCAAGCTTAACTGTTAGGGAGGAAGCAGCAGAATGTGCCTCTCACATCTAGCCTGTAGGAATTCAGGTTGGCAAGTTCTATGGGGAAGCCCATTGCTGCCTATGGTGGAAACGGCATGGGAGATTTCAGTTTCAAAATCTCTGTGAAAAAGCGTCAGAGAAGCTTCTCCGTTTAGAATCCAGCATATCTCACTGAACCGAAGAAGTGGTAGTTAGAAGGGAGTTAGAGCTGCAAGCAGTTTGGTTTGGGAAATTAGACGCGAAATGAAACTGCAAATGCCTTCCAACAGGCTTGGAAAAGTGTGTTCTATATCTCTGCCAAACAAACTCCCCGGAGGTTGAGCTTTCAGAAGCAAGTTTAACTCTAAGGGAGGAAGCAGCAGAATGTGCCTCTCACATCTAGCCTGTAGGAATTCAGGTTGGCAAGTTCTATGGGGAAGCCCATTGCTGCCTATGGTGGAAACGGCATGGGAGATTTCAGTTACAAAATCTCTGTGAAAAAGCGTCAGAGAAGCTTCTCCGTTTAGAATCCAGCATATCTCACTGAACCGAAGAAGTGGTAGTTAGAAGGCAGTTAGAGCTGCAAGCAGTTTGGTTTGGGAAATTAGACGCGAAATGACACTGCAAAGGCCTTCCAACAGGCTTGGAAAAGTGTGTTCTATATCTCTGCCAAACAGACTACCCGGAGGTTGAGCTTTCAGAAGCAAGCTTAACTGTTAGGGAGGAAGCAGCAGAATGTGCCTCTCACATCTAGCCTGTAGGAATTCAGGTTGGCAAGTTCTATGGGGAAGCCCATTGCTGCCTATGGTGGAAACGGCATGGGAGATTTCAGTTTCAAAATCTCTGTGAAAAAGCGTCAGAGAAGCTTCTCCGTTTAGAATCCAGCATATCTCACTGAACCGAAGAAGTGGTAGTTAGAAGGGAGTTAGAGCTGCAAGCAGTTTGGTTTGGGAAATTAGACGCGAAATGAAACTGCAAATGCCTTCCAACAGGCTTGGAAAAGTGTGTTCTATATCTCTGCCAAACAGACTCCCCGGAGGTTGAGCTTTCAGAAGCAAGTTTAACTCTAAGGGAGGAAGCAGCAGAATGTGCCTGTCACATCTAGCCTGTAGGAATTCAGGTTGGCAAGTTCTATGGGGAAGCCCATTGCTGCCTATGGTGGAAACGGCATGGGAGATTTCAGTTTCAAAATCTCTGTGAAAAAGCGTCAGAGAAGCTTCTCCGTTTAGAATCCAGCATATCTCACTGAACCGAAGAAGTGGTAGTTAGAAGGGAGTTAGAGCTGCAAGCAGTTTGGTTTGGGAAATTAGACGCGAAATGAAACTGCAAATGCCTTCCAACAGGCTTGGAAAACTGTGTTCTATATCTCTGCCAAACAGACTCCCCGGAGGTTGAGCTTTCAGAAGCTAGTTTAACTCTAAGGGAGGAAGCAGCAGAATGTGCCTCTCACATCTAGCCTGTAGGAATTCAGGTTGGCAAGTTCTATGGGGAAGCCCATTGCTGCCTATGGTGGAAACGGCATGGGAGATTTCAGTTACAAAATCTCTGTGAAAAAGCGTCAGAGAAGCTTCTCCGTTTAGAATCCAGCATATCTCACTGAACCGAAGAAGTGGTAGTTAGAAGGCAGTTAGAGCTGCAAGCAGTTTGGTTTGGGAAATTAGACGCGAAATGAAACTGCAAATGCCTTCCAACAGGCTTGGAAAAGTGTGTTCTATATCTCTGCCAAACAAACTCCCCGGAGGTTGAGCTTTCAGAAGCTAGTTTAACTCTAAGGGAGGAAGCAGCAGAATGTGCCTCTCACATCTAGCCTGTAGGAATTCAGGTTGGCAAGTTCTATGGGGAAGCCCATTGGCGCCTTCGTTGGAAACGGGTTTGGAAATTTCAGTTTCAAAATCTCTGTGAAAAAGCGTCAGAGAAGCTTCTCCGTTTAGAATCCAGCATATCTCACTGAACCGAAGAAGTGGTAGTTAGAAGGGAGTTAGAGCTGCAAGCAGTTTGGTTTGGGAAATTAGACGCGAAATGAAACTGCAAATGCCTTCCAACGGGCTTGGAAAAGTGTGTTCTATATCTCTGCCAAACAAACTCCCCGGAGGTTGAGCTTTCAGAAGCAAGTTTAACTCTAAGGGAGGAAGCAGCAGAATGTGCCTCTCACATCTAGCCTGTAGGAATTCAGGTTGGCAAGTTCTATGGGGAAGCCCATTGCTGCCTATGGTGGAAACGGCATGGGAGATTTCAGTTTCAAAATCTCTGTGAAAAAGCGTCAGAGAAGCTTCTCCGTTTAGAATCCAGCATATCTCACTGAACCGAAGAAGTGGTAGTTAGAAGGGAGTTAGAGCTGCAAGCAGTTTGGTTTGGGAAATTAGATGCGAAATGACACTGCAAAGGCCTTCCAACAGGCTTGGAAAAGTGTGTTCTATATCTCTGCCAAACAGACTCCCCGGAGGTTGAGCTTTCAGAAGCAAGCTTAACTGTTAGGGAGGAAGCAGCAGAATGTGCCTCTCACATCTAGCCTGTAGGAATTCAGGTTGGCAAGTTCTATGGGGAAGCCCATTGTCGCCTTCGTTGGAAACGGGTTTGGAAATTTCAGTTTCAAAATCTCTGTGAAAAAGCGTCAGAGAAGCTTCTCCGTTTAGAATCCAGCATATCTCACTGAACCGAAGAAGTGGTAGTTAGAACGGAGTTAGAGCTGCAAGCAGTTTGGTTTGGGAAATTAGACGCGAAATGAAACTGCAAATGCCTTCCAACAGGCTTGGAAAAGTGTGTTCTATATCTCTGCCAAACAAACTCCCCGGAGGTTGAGCTTTCAGAAGCAAGTTTAACTCTAAGGGAGGAAGCAGCAGAATGTGCCTCTCACATCTAGCCTGTAGGAATTCAGGTTGGCAAGTTCTATGGGGAAGCCCATTGCTGCCTATGGTGGAAACGGCATGGGAGATTTCAGTTTCAAAATCTCTGTGAAAAAGCGTCAGAGAAGCTTCTCCGTTTAGAATCCAGCATATCTCACTGAACCGAAGAAGTGGTAGTTAGAAGGGAGTTAGAGCTGCAAGCAGTTTGGTTTGGGAAATTAGACGCGAAATGAAACTGCAAATGCCTTCCAACAGGCTTGGAAAAGTGTGTTCTATATCTCTGCCAAACAAACTCCCCGGAGGTTGAGCTTTCAGAAGCAAGTTTAACTCTAAGGGAGGAAGCAGCAGAATGTGCCTCTCACATCTAGCCTGTAGGAATTCAGGTTGGCAAGTTCTATGGGGAAGCCCGTTGCTGCCTATGGTGGAAACGGCATGGGAGATTTCAGTTTCAAAATCTCTGTGAAAAAGCGTCAGAGAAGCTTCTCCGTTTAGAATCCAGCATATCTCACTGAACCGAAGAAGTGGTAGTTAGAAGGGAGTTAGAGCTGCAAGCAGTTTGGTTTGGGAAATTAGATGCGAAATGACACTGCAAAGGCCTTCCAACAGGCTTGGAAAAGTGTGTTCTATATCTCTGCCAAACAGACTCCCCGGAGGTTGAGCTTTCAGAAGCAAGCTTAACTCTTAGGAAGGAAGCAGCAGAATGTGCCTCTCACATCTAGCCTGTAGGAATTCAGGTTGGCAAGTTCTATGGGGAAGCCCATTGCTGCCTATGGTGGAAACGGCATGGGAGATTTCAGTTTCAAAATCTCTGTGAAAAAGCGTCAGAGAAGCTTCTCCGTTTAGAATCCAGCATATCTCACTGAACCGAAGAAGTGGTAGTTAGAAGGGAGTTAGAGCTGCAAGCAGTTTGGTTTGGGAAATTAGATGCGAAATGACACTGCAAAGGCCTTCCAACAGGCTTGGAAAAGTGTGTTCTATATCTCTGCCAAATAGAGTCCCCGGAGGTTGAGCTTTCAGAAGCTAGCTTAACTGTTAGGGAGGAAGCAGCAGAATGTGCCTCTCACATCTAGCCTGTAGGAATTCAGGTTGGCAAGTTCTATGGGGAAGCCCATTGCTGCCTATGGTGGAAACAGCATGGGAGATTTCAGTTTCAAAATCTCTGTGAAAAAGCGTCAGAGAAGCTTCTCCGTTTAGAATCCAGCATATCTCACTGAACCGAAGAAGTGGTAGTTAGAAGGGAGTTAGAGCTGCAAGCAGTTTGGTTTGGGAAATTAGACGCGAAATGAAACTGCAAATGCCTTCCAACAGGCTTGGAAAAGTGTGTTCTATATCTCTGCCAAACAAACTCCCCGGAGGTTGAGCTTTCAGAAGCTAGTTTAACTCTAAGGGAGGAAGCAGCAGAATGTGCCTCTCACATCTAGCCTGTAGGAATTCAGGTTGGCAAGTTCTATGGGGAAGCCCATTGGCGCCTTCGTTGGAAACGGGTTTGGAAATTTCAGTTTCAAAATCTCTGTGAAAAAGCGTCAGAGAAGCTTCTCCGTTTAGAATCCAGCATATCTCACTGAACCGAAGAAGTGGTAGTTAGAAGGGAGTTAGAGCTGCAAGCAGTTTGGTTTGGGAAATTAGACGCGAAATGAAACTGCAAATGCCTTCCAACAGGCTTGGAAAAGTGTGTTCTATATCTCTGCCAAACAGACTCCCCGGAGGTTGAGCTTTCAGAAGCTAGTTTAACTGTTAGGGAGGAAGCAGCAGAATGTGCCTCTCACATCTAGCCTGTAGGAATTCAGGTTGGCAAGTTCTATGGGGAAGCCCATTGCTGCCTATGGTGGAAACGGCATGGGAGATTTCAGTTTCAAAATCTCTGTGAAAAAGCGTCAGAGAAGCTTCTCCGTTTAGAATCCAGCATATCTCACTGAACCGAAGAAGTGGTAGTTAGAAGGGAGTTAGAGCTGCAAACAGTTTGGTTTGGGAAATTAGACGCGAAATGAAACTGCAAATGCCTTCCAACAGGCTTGGAAAAGTGTGTTCTATATCTCTGCCAAACAAACTCCCCGGAGGTTGAGCTTTCAGAAGCAAGTTTAACTCTAAGGGAGTAAGCAGCAGAATGTGCCTCTCACATCTAGCCTGTAGGAATTCAGGTTGGCAAGTTCTATGGGGAAGCCCATTGCTGCCTATGGTGGAAACGGCATGGGAGATTTCAGTTTCAAAATCTCTGTGAAAAAGCGTCAGAGAAGCTTCTCCGTTTAGAATCCAGCATATCTCACTGAACCGAAGAAGTGGTAGTTAGAAGGGAGTTAGAGCTGCAAGCAGTTTGGTTTGGGAAATTAGATGCGAAATGACACTGCAAAGGCCTTCCAACAGGCTTGGAAAAGTGTGTTCTATATCTGTGCCAAATAGAGTCCCCGGAGGTTGAGCTTTCAGAAGCAAGCTTAACTGTTAGGGAGGAAGCAGCAGAATGTGCCTCTCACATCTAGCCTGTAGGAATTCAGGTTGGCAAGTTCTATGGGGAAGCCCATTGCTGCCTATGGTGGAAACGGCATGGGAGATTTCAGTTTCAAAATCTCTGTGAAAAAGCGTCAGAGAAGCTTCTCCGTTTAGAATCCAGCATATCTCACTGAACCGAAGAAGTGGTAGTTAGAAGGGAGTTAGAGCTGCAAGCAGTTTGGTTTGGGAAATTAGACGCGAAATGAAACTGCAAATGCCTTCCAACAGGCTTGGAAAAGTGTGTTCTATATCTCTGCCAAACAAACTCCCCGGAGGTTGAGCTTTCAGAAGCTAGTTTAACTCTAAGGGAGGAAGCAGCAGAATGTGCCTCTCACATCTAGCCTGTAGGAATTCAGGTTGGCAAGTTCTATGGGGAAGCCCATTGGCGCCTTCGTTGGAAACGGGTTTGGAAATTTCAGTTTCAAAATCTCTGTGAAAAAGCGTCAGAGAAGCTTCTCCGTTTAGAATCCAGCATATCTCACTGAACCGAAGAAGTGGTAGTTAGAAGGGAGTTAGAGCTGCAAGCAGTTTGGTTTGGGAAATTAGACGCGAAATGAAACTGCAAATGCCTTCCAACAGGCTTGGAAAAGTGTGTTCTATATCTCTGCCAAACAAACTCCCCGGAGGTTGAGCTTTCAGAAGCAAGTTTAACTCTAAGGGAGGAAGCAGCAGAATGTGCCTCTCACATCTAGCCTGTAGGAATTCAGGTTGGCAAGTTCTATGGGGAAGCCCATTGGCGCCTTCGTTGGAAACGGGTTTGGAAATTTCAGTTTCAAAATCTCTGTGAAAAAGCGTCAGAGAAGCTTCTCCGTTTAGAATCCAGCATATCTCACTGAACCGAAGAAGTGGTAGTTAGAAGGGAGTTAGAGCTGCAAGCAGTTTGGTTTGGGAAATTAGACGCGAAATGAAACTGCAAATGCCTTCCAACAGGCTTGGAAAAGTGTGTTCTATATCTCTGCCAAACAAACTCCCCGGAGGTTGAGCTTTCAGAAGCTAGTTTAACTCTAAGGGAGGAAGCAGCAGAATGTGCCTCTCACATCTAGCCTGTAGGAATTCAGGTTGGCAAGTTCTATGGGGAAGCCCATTGCTACCTATGGTGGAAACGGCATGGGAGATTTCAGTTTCAAAATCTCTGTGAAAAAGCGTCAGAGAAGCTTCTCCGTTTAGAATCCAGCATATCTCACTGAACCGAAGAAGTGGTAGTTAGAAGGGAGTTAGAGCTGCAAGCAGTTTGGTTTGGGAAATTAGATGCGAAATGACACTGCAAAGGCCTTCCAACAGGCTTGGAAAAGTGTGTTCTATATCTCTGCCAAACAGACTCCCCGGAGGTTGAGCTTTCAGAAGCAAGCTTAACTCTTAGGGAGGAAGCAACAGAATGTGCCTCTCACATCTAGCCTGTAGGAATTCAGGTTGGCAAGTTCTATGGGGAAGCCCATTGCTGCCTATGGTGGAAACGGCATGGGAGATTTCAGTTTCAAAATCTCTGTGAAAAAGCGTCAGAGAAGCTTCTCCGTTTAGAATCCAGCATATCTCACTGAACCGAAGAAGTGGTAGTTAGAAGGCATTTAGAGCCGCAAGCAGTTTGGTTTGGGAAATTAGACGCGAAATGAAACTGCAAATGCCTTCCAACAGGCTTGGAAAAGTGTGTTCTATATCTCTGCCAAACAAACTCCCCGGAGGTTGAGCTTTCAGAAGCTAGTTTAACACTAAGGGAGGAAGCAGCAGAATGTGCCTCTCACATCTAGCCTGTAGGAATTCAGGTTGGCAAGTTCTATGGGGAAGCCCATTGGCGCCTTCGTTGGAAACGGGTTTGGAAATTTCAGTTTCAAAATCTCTGTGAAAAAGCGTCAGAGAAGCTTCTCCGTTTAGAATCCAGCATATCTCACTGAACCGAAGAAGTGTTAGTTAGAAGGGAGTTAGAGCTGCAAGCAGTTTGGTTTGGGAAATTAGACGCGAAATGAAACTGCAAATGCCTTCCAACAGGCTTGGAAAAGTGTGTTCTATATCTCTGCCAAACAAACTCCCCGGAGGTTGAGCTTTCAGAAGCTAGTTTAACTCTAAGGGAGGAAGCAGCAGAATGTGCCTCTCACATCTAGCCTGTAGGAATTCAGGTTGGCAAGTTCTATGGGGAAGCCCATTGCTGCCTATGGTGGAAACGGCATGGGAGATTTCAGTTTCAAAATCTCTGTGAAAAAGCGTCAGAGAAGCTTCTCCGTTTAGAATCCAGCATATCTCACTGAACCGAAGAAGTGGTAGTTAGAAGGGAGTTAGAGCTGCAAGCAGTTTGGTTTGGGAAATTAGATGCGAAATGACACTGCAAAGGCCTTCCAACAGGCTTGGAAAAGTGTGTTCTATATCTCTGCCAAACAGACTCCCCGGAGGTTGAGCTTTCAGAAGCAAGCTTAACTGTTAGGGAGGAAGCAGCAGAATGTGCCTCTCACATCTAGCCTGTAGGAATTCAGGTTGGCAAGTTCTATGGGGAAGCCCATTGCTGCCTATGGTGGAAACGGCATGGGAGATTTCAGTTTCAAAATCTCTGTGAAAAAGCGTCAGAGAAGCTTCTCCGTTTAGAATCCAGCATATCTCACTGAACCGAAGAAGTGGTAGTTAGAAGGGAGTTAGAGCTGCAAACAGTTTGGTTTGGGAAATTAGACGCGAAATGAAACTGCAAATGCCTTCCAACAGGCTTGGAAAAGTGTGTTCTATATCTCTGCCAAACAAACTCCCCGGAGGTTGAGCTTTCAGAAGCAAGTTTAACTCTAAGGGAGTAAGCAGCAGAATGTGCCTCTCACATCTAGCCTGTAGGAATTCAGGTTGGCAAGTTCTATGGGGAAGCCCATTGCTGCCTATGGTGGAAACGGCATGGGAGATTTCAGTTTCAAAATCTCTGTGAAAAAGCGTCAGAGAAGCTTCTCCGTTTAGAATCCAGCATATCTCACTGAACCGAAGAAGTGGTAGTTAGAAGGGAGTTAGAGCTGCAAGCAGTTTGGTTTGGGAAATTAGATGCGAAATGACACTGCAAAGGCCTTCCAACAGGCTTGGAAAAGTGTGTTCTATATCTGTGCCAAATAGAGTCCCCGGAGGTTGAGCTTTCAGAAGCAAGCTTAACTGTTAGGGAGGAAGCAGCAGAATGTGCCTCTCACATCTAGCCTGTAGGAATTCAGGTTGGCAAGTTCTATGGGGAAGCCCATTGCTGCCTATGGTGGAAACGGCATGGGAGATTTCAGTTTCAAAATCTCTGTGAAAAAGCGTCAGAGAAGCTTCTCCGTTTAGAATCCAGCATATCTCACTGAACCGAAGAAGTGGTAGTTAGAAGGGAGTTAGAGCTGCAAGCAGTTTGGTTTGGGAAATTAGACGCGAAATGAAACTGCAAATGCCTTCCAACAGGCTTGGAAAAGTGTGTTCTATATCTCTGCCAAACAAACTCCCCGGAGGTTGAGCTTTCAGAAGCTAGTTTAACTCTAAGGGAGGAAGCAGCAGAATGTGCCTCTCACATCTAGCCTGTAGGAATTCAGGTTGGCAAGTTGTATGGGGAAGCCCATTGGCGCCTTCGTTGGAAACGGGTTTGGAAATTTCAGTTTCAAAATCTCTGTGAAAAAGCGTCAGAGAAGCTTCTCCGTTTAGAATCCAGCATATCTCACTGAACCGAAGAAGTGGTAGTTAGAAGGGAGTTAGAGCTGCAAGCAGTTTGGTTTGGGAAATTAGACGCGAAATGAAACTGCAAATGCCTTCCAACAGGCTTGGAAAAGTGTGTTCTATATCTCTGCCAAACAAACTCCCCGGAGGTTGAGCTTTCAGAAGCAAGTTTAACTGTTAGGGAGGAAGCAGCAGAATGTGCCTCTCACATCTAGCCTGTAGGAATTCAGGTTGGCAAGTTCTATGGGGAAGCACATTGGCGCCTTCGTTGGAAACGGGTTTGGAAATTTCAGTTTCAAAATCTCTGTGAAAAAGCGTCAGAGAAGCTTCTCCGTTTAGAATCCAGCATATCTCACTGAACCGAAGAAGTGGTAGTTAGAAGGGAGTTAGAGCTGCAAGCAGTTTGGTTTGGGAAATTAGACGCGAAATGAAACTGCAAATGCCTTCCAACAGGCTTGGAAAAGTGTGTTCTATATCTCTGCCAAACAAACTCCCCGGAGGTTGAGCTTTCAGAAGCAAGCTTAACTGTTAGGGAGGAAGCAGCAGAATGTGCCTCTCACATCTAGCCTGTAGGAATTCAGGTTGGCAAGTTCTATGGGGAAGCCCATTGCTGCCTATGGTGGAAACGGCATGGGAGATTTCAGTTTCAAAATCTCTGTGAAAAAGCGTCAGAGAAGCTTCTCCGTTTAGAATCCAGCATATCTCACTGAACCGAAGAAGTGGTAGTTAGAAGGGAGTTAGAGCTGCAAGCAGTTTGGTTTGGGAAATTAGACGTGAAATGAAACTGCAAATGCCTTCCAACAGGCTTGGAAAAGTGTGTTCTATATCTCTGCCAAACAAACTCCCCGGAGGTTGAGCTTTCAGAAGCTAGTTTAACTCTAAGGGAGGAAGCAACAGAATGTGCCTCTCACATCTAGCCTGTAGGAATTCAGGTTGGCAAGTTCTATGGGGAAGCCCATTGCTGCCTATGGTGGAAACGGCATGGGAGATTTCAGTTTCAAAATCTCTGTGAAAAAGCGTCAGAGAAGCTTCTCCGTTTAGAATCCAGCATATCTCACTGAACCGAAGAAGTGGTAGTTAGAAGGGAGTTAGAGCTGCAAGCAGTTTGGTTTGGGAAATTAGACGCGAAATGAAACTGCAAATGCCTTCCAACAGGCTTGGAAAAGTGTGTTCTATATCTCTGCCAAACATACTCCCCGGAGGTTGAGCTTTCAGAAGCTAGTTTAACTCTAAGGGAGGAAGCAGCAGAATGTGCCTCTCACATCTAGCCTGTAGGAATTCAGGTTGGCAAGTTCTATGGGGAAGCCCATTGGCGCCTTCGTTGGAAACGGGTTTGGAAATTTCAGTTTCAAAATCTCTGTGAAAAAGCGTCAGAGAAGCTTCTCCGTTTAGAATCCAGCATATCTTACTGAACCGAAGAAGTGGTAGTTAGAAGGGAGTTAGAGCTGCAAGCAGTTTGGTTTGGGAAATTAGACGCGAAATGAAACTGCAAATGCCTTCCAACAGGCTTGGAAAAGTGTGTTCTATATCTCGGCCAAACAGACTCCCCGGAGGTTGAGCTTTCAGAAGCTAGTTTAACTCTAAGGGAGGAAGCAGCAGAATGTGCCTCTCACATCTAGCCTGTAGGAATTCAGGTTGGCAAGTTCTATGGGGAAGCCCATTGCTGCCTATGGTGGAAACGGCATGGGAGATTTCAGTTTCAAAATCTCTGTGAAAAAGCGTCAGAGAAGCTTCTCCGTTTAGAATCCAGCATATCTCACTGAACCGAAGAAGTGGTAGTTAGAAGGGAGTTAGAGCTGCAAGCAGTTTGGTTTGGGAAATTAGACGCGAAATGAAACTGCAAATGCCTTCCAACAGGCTTGGAAAAGTGTGTTCTATATCTCTGCCAAACATACTCCCCGGAGGTTGAGCTTTCAGAAGCTAGTTTAACTCTAAGGGAGGAAGCAGCAGAATGTGCCTCTCACATCTAGCCTGTAGGAATTCAGGTTGGCAAGTTCTATGGGGAAGCCCATTGGCGCCTTCGTTGGAAACGGGTTTGGAAATTTCAGTTTCAAAATCTCTGTGAAAAAGCGTCAGAGAAGCTTCTCCGTTTAGAATCCAGCATATCTTACTGAACCGAAGAAGTGGTAGTTAGAAGGGAGTTAGAGCTGCAAGCAGTTTGGTTTGGGAAATTAGACGCGAAATGAAACTGCAAATGCCTTCCAACAGGCTTGGAAAAGTGTGTTCTATATCTCGGCCAAACAGACTCCCCGGAGGTTGAGCTTTCAGAAGCTAGTTTAACTCTAAGGGAGGAAGCAGCAGAATGTGCCTCTCACATCTAGCCTGTAGGAATTCAGGTTGGCAAGTTCTATGGGGAAGCCCATTGCTGGCTATGGTGGAAACGGCATGGGAGATTTCAGTTTCAAAATCTCTGTGAAAAAGCGTCAGAGAAGCTTCTCCGTTTAGAATCCAGCATATCTCACTGAACCGAAGAAGTGGTAGTTAGAAGGGAGTTAGAGCTGCAAGCAGTTTGGTTTGGGAAATTAGATGCGAAATGACACTGCAAAGGCCTTCCAACAGGCTTGGAAAAGTGTGTTCTATATCTCTGCCAAACAGACTCCCCGGAGGTTGAGCTTTCAGAAGCAAGCTTAACTCTTAGGGAGGAAGCAGCAGAATGTGCCTCTCACATCTAGCCTGTAGGAATTCAGGTTGGCAAGTTCTATGGGGAAGCCCATTGCTGCCTATGGTGGAAACGGCATGGGAGATTTCAGTTTCAAAATCTCTGTGAAAAAGCGTCAGAGAAGCTTCTCCGTTTAGAATCCAGCATATCTCACTGAACCGAAGAAGTGCTAGTTAGAAGGCAGTTAGAGCTGCAAGCAGTTTGGTTTGGGAAATTAGACGCGAAATGACACTGCAAATGCCTTCCAACACGCTTGGAAAAGTGTGTTCTAGATCTCTGCCAAACAGACTCCCCGGAGGTTGAGCTTTCAGAAGCTAGTTTAACTCTAAGGGAGGAAGCAGCAGAATGTGCCTCTCACATCTAGCCTGTAGGAATTCAGGTTGGCAAGTTCTATGGGGAAGCCCATTGCTGCCTATGGTGGAAATGGCATGGGAGATTTCAGTTTCAAAATCTCTGTGAAAAAGCGTCAGAGAAGCTTCTCCGTTCAGAATCCAGCATATCTCACTGAACCGAAGAAGTGGTAGTTAGAAGGGAGTTAGAGCTGCAAGCAGTTTGGTTTGGGAAATTAGATGCGAAATGACACTGCAAAGGCCTTCCAACAGGCTTGGAAAAGTGTGTTCTATATCTCTGCCAAACAGACTCCCCGGAGGTTGAGCTTTCAGAAGCAAGTTTAACTCTAAGGGAGGAAGCAGCAGAATGTGCCTCTCACTTCTAGCCTGTAGGAATTCAGGTTGGCAAGTTCTATGTCGAAGCCCATTGCTGCCTATGGTGGAAACGGCATGGGAGATTTCAGTTTCAAAATCTCTGTGAAAAAGCGTCAGAGAAGCTTCTCCGTTTAGAATCCAGCATATCTCACTGAACCGAAGAAGTGGTAGTTAGAAGGGAGTTAGAGCTGCAAGCAGTTTGGTTTGGGAAATTAGATGCGAAATGACACTGCAAAGGCCTTCCAACAGGCTTGGAAAAGTGTGTTCTATATCTCTGCCAAACAGAATCCCCGGAGGTTGAGCTTTCAGAAGCAAGCTTAACTCTTAGGGAGGAAGCAGCAGAATGTGCCTCTCACATCTAGCCTGTAGGAATTCAGGTTGGCAAGTTCTATGGGGAAGCCCATTGCTGCCTATGGTGGAAACGGCATGGGAGATTTCAGTTTCAAAATCTCTGTGAAAAAGCGTCAGAGAAGATTCTCCGTTTAGAATCCTGCATATCTCACTGAACCGAAGAAGTGGTAGTTAGAAGGGAGTTAGAGCTGCAAGCAGTTTGGTTTGGGAAATTAGACGAGAAATGAAACTGCAAATGCCTTCCAACACTCTTGGAAAAGTGTGTTCTATATCTCTGCCAAACAGACTCCCCGGAGGTTGAGCTTTCAGAAGCAAGTTTAACTCTAAGGGAGGAAGCAGCAGAATGTGCCTCTCACATCTAGCCTGTAGGAATTCAGGTTGGCAAGTTCTATGTCGAAGCCCATTGCTGCCTATGGTGGAAACGGCATGGGAGATTTCAGTTTCAAAATCTCTGTGAAAAAGCGTCAGAGAAGCTTCTCCGTTTAGAATCCAGCATATCTCACTGAACCGAAGAAGTGGTAGTTAGAAGGGAGTTAGAGCTGCAAGCAGTTTGGTTTGGGAAATTAGATGCGAAATGACACTGCAAAGGCCTTCCAACAGGCTTGGAAAAGTGTGTTCTATATCTCTGCCAAACAGACTCCCCGGAGGTTGAGCTTTCAGAAGCAAGCTTAACTCTTAGGCAGGAAGCAGCAGAATGTGCCTCTCACATCTAGCCTGTAGGAATTCAGGTTGGCAAGTTCTATGGGGAAGCCCATTGCTGCCTATGGTGGAAACGGCATGGGAGATTTCAGTTTCAAAATCTCTGTGAAAAAGCGTCAGAGAAGCTTCTCCGTTTAGAATCCAGCATATCTCACTGAACCGAAGAAGTGGTAGTTAGAAGGGAGTTAGAGCTGCAAGCAGTTTGGTTTGGGAAATTAGACGCGAAATGAAACTGCAAAGGCCTTCCAACACTCTTGGAAAAGTGTGTTCTATATCTCTGCCAAACAGACTCCCCAGAGTTTGAGCTTTCAGAAGCACGCTTAACTCTTAGGGAGGAAGCAGCAGAATGTGCCTCTCACATCTAGCCTGTAGGAATTCAGGTTGCCAAGTTCTATGGGGAAGCCCATTGCTGCCTATGGTGGAAACGGCATGGGAGATATCAGTTTCAAAATCTCTGTGAAAAAGCGTCAGAGAAGCTTCTCCGTTTAGAATCCAGCATATCTCACTGAACCGAAGAAGTGGTAGTTAGAAGTCAGTTAGAGCTGCAAGCAGTTTGGTTTGGGAAATTAGACGCGAAATGAAACTGCAAATGCCTTCCAACAGGCTTGGAAAAGTGTGTTCTATATCTCTGCCAAACAGACTCCCCGGAGGTTGAGCTTTCAGAAGCAAGTTTAACTCTAAGGGAGGAAGCAGCAGAATGTGCCTCTCACTTCTAGCCTGTAGGAATTCAGGTTGGCAAGTTCTATGTCGAAGCCCATTGCTGCCTATGGTGGAAACGGCATGGGAGATTTCAGTTTCAAAATCTCTGTGAAAAAGCGTCAGAGAAGCTTCCCCGTTTAGAATCCAGCATATCTCACAGAACCGAAGAAGTGGTAGTTAGAAGGGAGTTAGAGCTGCAAGCAGTTTGGTTTGGGAAATTAGACGTGAAATGACACTGCAAAGGCCTTCCAACAGGCTTGGAAAAGTGTGTTCTATATCTCTGCCAAACAGACTCCCCGGAGGTTGAGCTTTCAGAAGCAACTTTAACTCTAAGGGAGGAAGCAGCAGAATGTGCCTCTCACATCTAGCCTGTAGGAATTCAGGTTGGCAAGTTCTATGGGGAAGCCCATTGCTGCCTATGGTGGAAACGGCATGGGAGATTTCAGTTTCAAAATCTCTGTGAAAAAGAGTCAGAGAAGCTTCTCCGTTTAGAATCCAGCATATCTCACAGAACCGAAGAAGTGGTTGTTAGAAGGGAGTTAGAGCTGCAAGCAGTTTGGTTTGGGAAATTAGACGCGAAATGAAACTGCAAATGCCTTCCAACAGGCTTGGAAAAGTGTGTTCTATATCTCTGCCAAACAAACTCCCCGGAGGTTGAGCTTTCAGAAGCAAGTTTACCTCTAAGGGAGGAAGCAGCAGAATGTGCCTCTCACATCTAGCCTGTAGGAATTCAGGTTGGCAAGTTCTATGGGGAAGCCCATTGCTGCCTATGGTGGAAACGGCATGGGAGATTTCAGTTTCAAAATCTCTGTGAAAAAGCGTCAGAGAAGCTTCTCCGTTTAGAATCCAGCATATCTCACTGAACCGAAGAAGTGGTAGTTAGAAGGGAGTTAGAGCTGCAAGCAGTTTGGTTTGGGAAATTAGACGCGAAATGAAACTGCAAATGCCTTCCAACAGGCTTGGAAAAGTGTGTTCTATATCTCTGCCAAACAAACTCCCCGGAGGTTGAGCTTTCAGAAGCTAGTTTAACTCTAAGGGAGGAAGCAGCAGAATGTGCCTCTCACATCTAGCCTGTAGGAATTCAGGTTGGCAAGTTGTATGGGGAAGCCCATTGGCGCCTTCGTTGGAAACGGGTTTGGAAATTTCAGTTTCAAAATCTCTGTGAAAAAGCGTCAGAGAAGCTTCTCCGTTTAGAATCCAGCATATCTCACTGAACCGAAGAAGTGGTAGTTAGAAGGGAGTTAGAGCTGCAAGCAGTTTGGTTTGGGAAATTAGATGCGAAATGACACTGCAAAGGCCTTCCAACAGGCTTGGAAAAGTGTGTTCTATATCTGTGCCAAACAGACTCCCCGGAGGTTGAGCTTTCAGAAGCAAGCTTAACTGTTAGGGAGGAAGCAGCAGAATGTGCCTCTCACATCTAGCCTGTAGGAATTCAGGTTGGCAAGTTCTATGGGGAAGCCCATTGCTGCCTATGGTGGAAACGGCATGGGAGATTTCAGTTTCAAAATCTCTGTGAAAAAGCGTCAGAGAAGCTTCTCCGTTTAGAATCCAGCATATCTCACTGAACCGAAGAAGTGGTAGTTAGAAGGGAGTTAGAGCTGCAAGCAGTTTGGTTTGGGAAATTAGACGCGAAATGAAACTGCAAATGCCTTCCAACAGGCTTGGAAAAGTGTGTTCTATATCTCTGCCAAACAAACTCCCCGGAGGTTGAGCTTTCAGAAGCTAGTTTAACTCTAAGGGAGGAAGCAACAGAATGTGCCTCTCACATCTAGCCTGTAGGAATTCAGGTTGGCAAGTTCTATGGGGAAGCCCATTGCTGCCTATGGTGGAAACGGCATGGGAGATTTCAGTTTCAAAATCTCTGTGAAAAAGCGTCAGAGAAGCTTCTCCGTTTAGAATCCAGCATATCTCACTGAACCGAAGAAGTGGTAGTTAGAAGGGAGTTAGAGCTGCAAGCAGTTTGGTTTGGGAAATTAGACGCGAAATGAAACTGCAAATGCCTTCCAACAGGCTTGGAAACGTGTGTTCTATATCTCTGCCAAACAGACTCCCCGGAGGATGAGCTTTCAGAAGCAAGTTTAACTCTAAGGGAGGAAGCAGCAGAATGTGCCTCTCACATCTAGCCTGTAGGAATTCAGGTTGGCAAGTTCTATGGGGAAGCCCATTGGCGCCTTCCTTGGAAACTGGTTTGGAAATTTCAGTTTCAAAATCTCTGTGAAAAAGCGTCAGAGAAGCTTCCCCGTTTAGAATCCAGCATATCTCACAGAACCGAAGAAGTGGTAGCTAGAAGGGAGTTAGAGCTGCAAGCAGTTTGGTTTGGGAAATTAGACGAGAAATGAAACTGCAAATGCCTTCCAACACTCTTGGAAAAGTGTGTTCTATATCTCTGCCAAACAGACTCCCCGGAGGTTGAGCTTTCAGAAGCAACTTTAACTCTAAGGGAGGAAGCAGCAGAATGTGCCTCTCACATCTAGCCTGTAGGAATTCAGGTTGGCAAGTTCTATGGGGAAGCCCATTGCTGCCTATGGTGGAAACGGCATGGGAGATTTCAGTTTCAAAATCTCTGTGAAAAAGAGTCAGAGAAGCTTCTCCGTTTAGAATCCAGCATATCTCACAGAACCGAAGAAGTGGTTGTTAGAAGGGAGTTAGAGCTGCAAGCAGTTTGGTTTGGGAAATTAGACGCGAAATGAAACTGCAAATGCCTTCCAACAGGCTTGGAAAAGTGTGTTCTATATCTCTGCCAAACAAACTCCCCGGAGGTTGAGCTTTCAGAAGCAAGTTTACCTCTAAGGGAGGAAGCAGCAGAATGTGCCTCTCACATCTAGCCTGTAGGAATTCAGGTTGGCAAGTTCTATGGGGAAGCCCATTGCTGCCTATGGTGGAAACGGCATGGGAGATTTCAGTTTCAAAATCTCTGTGAAAAAGCGTCAGAGAAGCTTCTCCGTTTAGAATCCAGCATATCTCACTGAACCGAAGAAGTGGTAGTTAGAAGGGAGTTAGAGCTGCAAGCAGTTTGGTTTGGGAAATTAGACGCGAAATGAAACTGCAAATGCCTTCCAACAGGCTTGGAAAAGTGTGTTCTATATCTCTGCCAAACAAACTCCCCGGAGGTTGAGCTTTCAGAAGCTAGTTTAACTCTAAGGGAGGAAGCAGCAGAATGTGCCTCTCACATCTAGCCTGTAGGAATTCAGGTTGGCAAGTTGTATGGGGAAGCCCATTGGCGCCTTCGTTGGAAACGGGTTTGGAAATTTCAGTTTCAAAATCTCTGTGAAAAAGCGTCAGAGAAGCTTCTCCGTTTAGAATCCAGCATATCTCACTGAACCGAAGAAGTGGTAGTTAGAAGGGAGTTAGAGCTGCAAGCAGTTTGGTTTGGGAAATTAGATGCGAAATGACACTGCAAAGGCCTTCCAACAGGCTTGGAAAAGTGTGTTCTATATCTGTGCCAAACAGACTCCCCGGAGGTTGAGCTTTCAGAAGCAAGCTTAACTGTTAGGGAGGAAGCAGCAGAATGTGCCTCTCACATCTAGCCTGTAGGAATTCAGGTTGGCAAGTTCTATGGGGAAGCCCATTGCTGCCTATGGTGGAAACGGCATGGGAGATTTCAGTTTCAAAATCTCTGTGAAAAAGCGTCAGAGAAGCTTCTCCGTTTAGAATCCAGCATATCTCACTGAACCGAAGAAGTGGTAGTTAGAAGGGAGTTAGAGCTGCAAGCAGTTTGGTTTGGGAAATTAGACGCGAAATGAAACTGCAAATGCCTTCCAACAGGCTTGGAAAAGTGTGTTCTATATCTCTGCCAAACAAACTCCCCGGAGGTTGAGCTTTCAGAAGCTAGTTTAACTCTAAGGGAGGAAGCAACAGAATGTGCCTCTCACATCTAGCCTGTAGGAATTCAGGTTGGCAAGTTCTATGGGGAAGCCCATTGCTGCCTATGGTGGAAACGGCATGGGAGATTTCAGTTTCAAAATCTCTGTGAAAAAGCGTCAGAGAAGCTTCTCCGTTTAGAATCCAGCATATCTCACTGAACCGAAGAAGTGGTAGTTAGAAGGGAGTTAGAGCTGCAAGCAGTTTGGTTTGGGAAATTAGACGCGAAATGAAACTGCAAATGCCTTCCAACAGGCTTGGAAACGTGTGTTCTATATCTCTGCCAAACAGACTCCCCGGAGGATGAGCTTTCAGAAGCAAGTTTAACTCTAAGGGAGGAAGCAGCAGAATGTGCCTCTCACATCTAGCCTGTAGGAATTCAGGTTGGCAAGTTCTATGGGGAAGCCCATTGGCGCCTTCCTTGGAAACTGGTTTGGAAATTTCAGTTTCAAAATCTCTGTGAAAAAGCGTCAGAGAAGCTTCCCCGTTTAGAATCCAGCATATCTCACAGAACCGAAGAAGTGGTAGCTAGAAGGGAGTTAGAGCTGCAAGCAGTTTGGTTTGGGAAATTAGACGAGAAATGAAACTGCAAATGCCTTCCAACACTCTTGGAAAAGTGTGTTCTATATCTCTGCCAAACAGACTCCCCGGAGGTTGAGCTTTCAGAAGCTAGTTTAACCCTAAGGGAGGAAGCAGCAGAATGTGCCTCTCACATCTAGCCTGTAGGAATTCAGGTTGTCAAGTTCTATGGGGAAGCCCATTGCTGCCTATGGTGGAAACGGCATGGGAGATTTCAGTTTCAAAATCTCTGTGAAAAAGCGTCAGAGAAGCTTCTCCGTTTAGAATCCAGCATATCTCACTGAACCGAAGAAGTGGTTGTTAGAAGGGAGTTAGAGCTGCAAGCAGTTTGGTTTGGGAAATTAGATGCGAAATGACACTGCAAAGGCCTTCCAACAGGCTTGGAAAAGTGTGTTCTATATCTCTGCCAAACAGACTCCCCGGAGGTTGAGCTTTCAGAAGCAACTTTAACTCTAAGGGAGGAAGCAGCAGAATGTGCCTCTCACATCTAGCCTGTAGGAATTCAGGTTGGCAAGTTCTATGGGGAAGCCCATTGCTGCCTATGGCGGAAACGGCATGGGAGATTTCAGTTTCAAAATCTCTGTGAAAAAGCGTCAGAGAAGATTCTCCGTTTAGAATCCTGCATATCTCACTGAACCGAAGAAGTGGTAGTTAGAAGGGAGTTAGAGCTGCAAGCAGTTTGGTTTGGGAAATTAGACGAGAAATGAAACTGCAAATGCCTTCCAACACTCTTGGAAAAGTGTGTTCTATATCTCTGCCAAACAGACTCCCCGGAGGTTGAGCTTTCAGAAGCAAGTTTAACTCTAAGGGAGGAAGCAGCAGAATGTGCCTCTCACATCTAGCCTGTAGGAATTCAGGTTGGCAAGTTCTATGTCGAAGCCCATTGCTGCCTATGGTGGAAACGGCATGGGAGATTTCAGTTTCAAAATCTCTGTGAAAAAGCGTCAGAGAAGCTTCTCCGTTTAGAATCCAGCATATCTCACTGAACCGAAGAAGTGGTAGTTAGAAGGGAGTTAGAGCTGCAAGCAGTTTGGTTTGGGAAATTAGACGCGAAATGAAACTGCAAAGGCCTTCCAACAGGCTTGGAAAAGTGTGTTCTATATCTCTGCCAAACAGACTCCCCAGAGTTTGAGCTTTCAGAAGCAGGCTTAACTCTTAGGGAGGAAGCAGCAGAATGTGCCTCTCACATCTAGCCTGTAGGAATTCAGGTTGCCAAGTTCTATGGGGAAGCCCATTGCTGCCTATGGTGGAAACGGCATGGGAGATATCAGTTTCAAAATCTCTGTGAAAAAGCGTCAGAGAAGCTTCTCCGTTTAGAATCCAGCATATCTCACTGAACCGAAGAAGTGGTAGTTAGAAGTCAGTTAGAGCTGCAAGCAGTTTGGTTTGGGAAATTAGACGCGAAATGAAACTGCAAATACCTTCCAACACTCTTGGAAAAGTGTGTTCTATATCTCTGCCAAACAGACTCCCCGGAGGTTGAGCTTTCAGAAGCAAGTTTAACTCTAAGGGAGGAAGCAGCAGAATGTGCCTCTCACTTCTAGCCTGTAGGAATTCAGGTTGGCAAGTTCTATGTCGAAGCCCATTGCTGCCTATGGTGGAAACGGCATGGGAGATTTCAGTTTCAAAATCTCTGTGAAAAAGCGTCAGAGAAGCTTCCCCGTTTAGAATCCAGCATATCTCACAGAACCGAAGAAGTGGTAGTTAGAAGGGAGTTAGAGCTGCAAGCAGTTTGGTTTGGGAAATTAGACGTGAAATGACACTGCAAAGGCCTTCCAACAGGCTTGGAAAAGTGTGTTCTATATCTCTGCCAAACAGACTCCCCGGAGGTTGAGCTTTCAGAAGCAAGTTTAACTCTTAGGGTGGAAGCAGCAGAATGTGCCTCTCACATCTAGCCTGTAGGAATTCAGGTTGGCAAGTTCTATGGGGAAGCCCATTGCTGCCTATGGTGCAAACGGCATGGGAGATTTCAGTTTCAAAATCTCTGTGAAAAAGCGTCAGAGAAGCTTCCCCGTTTAGAATCCAGCATATCTCACAGAACCGAAGAAGTGGTAGCTAGAAGGGAGTTAGAGCTGCAAGCAGTTTGGTTTGGGAAATTAGACGCGAAATGACACTGCAAAGGCCTTCCAACAGGCTTGGAAAAGTGTGTTCTATATCTCTGCCAAACAGACTCCCCGGAGGTTGAGCGTTCAGAAGCAAGTTTAACTCTTAGGGTGGAAGCAGCAGAATGTGCCTCTCACATCTAGCCTGTAGGAATTCAGGTTGGCAAGTTCTATGGGGAAGCCCATTGCTGCCTATGGTTGAAACGGCATGGGAGATTTCAGTTTCAAAATCTCTGTGAAAAAGCGTCAGAGAAGCTTCTCCGTTTAGAATCCAGCATATCTCACTGAACCGAAGAAGTGGTAGTTAGAAGGGAGTTAGAGCTGCAAGCAGTTTGGTTTGGGAAATTACACGCGAAAGGAAACTGCAAAGGCCTTCCAACAGGCTTGGAAAAGTGTGTTCTATATCTCTGCCAAACAGACTCCCCGGAGGTTGAGCTTTCAGAAGCTAGTTTAACCCTAAGGGAGGAAGCAGCAGAATGTGCCTCTCACATCTAGCCTGTAGGAATTCAGGTTGGCAAGTTCTATGGGGAAGCCCATTGCTGCCTATGGTGGAAACGGCATGGGAGATTTCAGTTTCAAAATCTCTGTGAAAAAGCGTCAGAGAAGCTTCTCCGTTTAGAATCCAGCATATCTCACTGAACCGAAGAAGTGGTTGTTAGAAGGGAGTTAGAGCTGCAAGCAGTTTGGTTTGGGAAATTAGATGCGAAATGACACTGCAAAGGCCTTCCAACAGGCTTGGAAAAGTGTGTTCTATATCTCTGCCAAACAGACTCCCCGGAGGTTGAGCTTTCAGAAGCAACTTTAACTCTAAGGGAGGAAGCAGCAGAATGTGCCTCTCACATCTAGCCTGTAGGAATTCAGGTTGGCAAGTTCTATGGGGAAGCCCATTGCTGCCTATGGCGGAAACGGCATGGGAGATTTCAGTTTCAAAATCTCTGTGAAAAAGCGTCAGAGAAGATTCTCCGTTTAGAATCCTGCATATCTCACTGAACCGAAGAAGTGGTAGTTAGAAGGGAGTTAGAGCTGCAAGCAGTTTGGTTTGGGAAATTAGACGAGAAATGAAACTGCAAATGCCTTCCAACACTCTTGGAAAAGTGTGTTCTATATCTCTGCCAAACAGACTCCCCGGAGGTTGAGCTTTCAGAAGCAAGTTTAACTCTAAGGGAGGAAGCAGCAGAATGTGCCTCTCACATCTAGCCTGTAGGAATTCAGGTTGGCAAGTTCTATGTCGAAGCCCATTGCTGCCTATGGTGGAAACGGCATGGGAGATTTCAGTTTCAAAATCTCTGTGAAAAAGCGTCAGAGAAGCTTCTCCGTTTAGAATCCAGCATATCTCACTGAACCGAAGAAGTGGTAGTTAGAAGGGAGTTAGAGCTGCAAGCAGTTTGGTTTGGGAAATTAGATGCGAAATGACACTGCAAAGGCCTTCCAACAGGCTTGGAAAAGTGTGTTCTATATCTCTGCCAAACAGACTCCCCGGAGGTTGAGCTTTCAGAAGCAAGCTTAACTCTTAGGCAGGAAGCAGCAGAATGTGCCTCTCACATCTAGCCTGTAGGAATTCAGGTTGGCAAGTTCTATGGGGAAGCCCATTGCTGCCTATGGTGGAAACGGCATGGGAGATTTCAGTTTCAAAATCTCTGTGAAAAAGCGTCAGAGAAGCTTCTCCGTTTAGAATCCAGCATATCTCACTGAACCGAAGAAGTGGTAGTTAGAAGGGAGTTAGAGCTGCAAGCAGTTTGGTTTGGGAAATTAGACGCGAAATGAAACTGCAAAGGCCTTCCAACAGGCTTGGAAAAGTGTGTTCTATATCTCTGCCAAACAGACTCCCCAGAGTTTGAGCTTTCAGAAGCACGCTTAACTCTTAGGGAGGAAGCAGCAGAATGTGCCTCTCACATCTAGCCTGTAGGAATTCAGGTTGCCAAGTTCTATGGGGAAGCCCATTGCTGCCTATGGTGGAAACGGCATGGGAGATATCAGTTTCAAAATCTCTGTGAAAAAGCGTCAGAGAAGCTTCTCCGTTTAGAATCCAGCATATCTCACTGAACCGAAGAAGTGGTAGTTAGAAGTCAGTTAGAGCTGCAAGCAGTTTGGTTTGGGAAATTAGACGCGAAATGAAACTGCAAATACCTTCCAACACTCTTGGAAAAGTGTGTTCTATATCTCTGCCAAACAGACTCCCCGGAGGTTGAGCTTTCAGAAGCAAGTTTAACTCTAAGGGAGGAAGCAGCAGAATGTGCCTCTCACTTCTAGCCTGTAGGAATTCAGGTTGGCAAGTTCTATGTCGAAGCCCATTGCTGCCTATGGTGGAAACGGCATGGGAGATTTCAGTTTCAAAATCTCTGTGAAAAAGCGTCAGAGAAGCTTCCCCGTTTAGAATCCAGCATATCTCACAGAACCGAAGAAGTGGTAGTTAGAAGGGAGTTAGAGCTGCAAGCAGTTTGGTTTGGGAAATTAGACGTGAAATGACACTGCAAAGGCCTTCCAACAGGCTTGGAAAAGTGTGTTCTATATCTCTGCCAAACAGACTCCCCGGAGGTTGAGCTTTCAGAAGCAAGTTTAACTCTTAGGGTGGAAGCAGCAGAATGTGCCTCTCACATCTAGCCTGTAGGAATTCAGGTTGGCAAGTTCTATGGGGAAGCCCATTGCTGCCTATGGTGCAAACGGCATGGGAGATTTCAGTTTCAAAATCTCTGTGAAAAAGCGTCAGAGAAGCTTCTCCGTTTAGAATCCAGCATATCTCACTGAACCGAAGAAGTGGTAGTTAGAAGGGAGTTAGAGCTGCAAGCAGTTTGGTTTGGGAAATTAGACGCGAAATGAAACTGCAAATGCCTTCCAACAGGCTTGGAAAAGTGTGTTCTATATCTCTGCCAAACAGACTCCCCGGAGGTTGAGCTTTCAGAAGCAAGTTTAACTCTAAGAGAGGAAGCAGCAGAATGTGCCTCTCACATCTAGCCTGTAGGAATTCAGGTTGGCAAGTTCTATGGGGAAGCCCATTGCTGCCTATGGTGGAAACGGCATGGGAGATTTCAGTTTCAAAATCTCTGTGAAAAAGCGTCAGAGAAGCTTCCCCGTTTAGAATCCAGCATATCTCACTGAACCGAAGAAGTGGTAGTTAGAAGGGAGTTAGAGCTGCAAGCAGTTTGGTTTGGAAAATTAGACGCGAAATCACACTGCAAATGCCTTCCAAAAGGCTTGGAAAAGTGTGTTCTATATCGCTGCCAAACAGACTCCCCGGAGGTTGAGCTTTCAGAAGCTAGCTTAACTCTAAGGGAGGAAGCAGCAGAATGTGCCTCTCACATCTAGCCTGTAGGAATTCAGGTTGGCAAGTTCTATGGGGAAGCCCATTGCTGCCTATGGTGGAAACGGCATGGGAGATTTCAGTTTCAAAATCTCTGTGAAAAAGAGTCAGAGAAGCTTCTCCGTTTAGAATCCAGCATATCTCACAGAACCGAAGAAGTGGTTGTTAGAAGGGAGTTAGAGCTGCAAGCAGTTTGGTTTGGAAAATTAGACGCGAAATGACACTGCAAAGGCCTTCCAACAGGCTTGGAAAAGTGTGTTCTATATCTCTGCCAAACAGACTCCCCGGAGGTTGAGCTTTCAGAAGCAACTTTAACTCTAAGGGAGGAAGCAGCAGAATGTGCCTCTCACATCTAGCCTGTAGGAATTCAGGTTGGCAAGTTCTATGGGGAAGCCCATTGCTGCCTATGGTGGAAACGGCATGGGAGATTTCAGTTTCAAAATCTCTGTGAAAAAGAGTCAGAGAAGCTTCTCCGTTTAGAATCCAGCATATCTCACAGAACCGAAGAAGTGGTTGTTAGAAGGGAGTTAGAGCTGCAAGCAGTTTGGTTTGGAAAATTAGACGCGAAATGACACTGCAAAGGCCTTCCAACAGGCTTGGAAAAGTGTGTTCTATATCTCTGCCAAACAGACTCCCCGGAGGTTGAGCTTTCAGAAGCAAGTTTAACTCTAAGGGAGGAAGCAGCAGAATGTGCCTCTCACTTCTAGCCTGTAGGAATTCAGGTTGGCAAGTTCTATGTCGAAGCCCATTGCTGCCTATGGTGGAAACGGCATGGGAGATTTCAGTTTCAAAATCTCTGTGAAAAAGCGTCAGAGAAGCTTCCCCGTTTAGAATCCAGCATATCTCACAGAACCGAAGAAGTGGTAGTTAGAAGGGAGTTAGAGCTGCAAGCAGTTTGGTTTGGGAATTTAGACGTGAAATGACACTGCAAAGGCCTTCCAACAGGCTTGGAAAAGTGTGTTCTATATCTCTGCCAAACAGACTCCCCGGAGGTTGAGCTTTCAGAAGCAAGTTTAACTCTTAGGGTGGAAGCAGCAGAATGTGCGTCTCACATCTAGCCTGTAGGAATTCAGGTTGGCAAGTTCTATGGGGAAGCCCATTGCTGCCTATGGTTGAAACGGCATGGGAGATTTCAGTTTCAAAATCTCTGTGAAAAAGCGTCAGAGAAGCTTCTCCGTTTAGAATCCAGCATATCTCACTGAACCGAAGAAGTGGTAGTTAGAAGGGAGTTAGAGCTGCAAGCAGTTTGGTTTGCGAAATTAGACGCGAAAGGACACTGCAAAGGCCTTCCAACAGGCTTGGAAAAGTGTGTTCTATATCTCTGCCAAACAGACTCCCCAGAGGTTGAGCTTTCAGAAGCTAGTTTAACCCTAAGGGAGGAAGCAGCAGAATGTGCCTCTCACATCTAGCCTGTAGGAATTCAGGTTGGCAAGTTCTATGGGGAAGCCCATTGCTGCCTATGGTGCAAACGGCATGGGAGATTTCAGTTTCAAAATCTCTGTGAAAAAGCGTCAGAGAAGCTTCTCCGTTTAGAATCCAGCATATCTCACTGAACCGAAGAAGTGGTAGTTAGAAGGGAGTTAGAGCTGCAAGCAGTTTGGTTTGGGAAATTAGACGCGAAATGAAACTGCAAATGCCTTCCAACAGGCTTGGAAAATTGTGTTCTATATCTCTGCCAAACAGACTCCCCGGAGGTTGAGCTTTCAGAAGCAAGTTTAACTCTAAGAGAGGAAGCAGCAGAATGTGCCTCTCACATCTAGCCTGTAGGAATTAAGGTTGGCAAGTTCTATGGGGAAGCCCATTGCTGCCTATGGTGGAAACGGCATGGGAGATTTCAGTTTCAAAATCTCTGTGAAAAAGCGTCAGAGAAGCTTCCCCATTTAGAATCCAGCATATCTCACTGAACCGAAGAAGTGGTAGTTAGAAGGGAGTTAGAGCTGCAAGCAGTTTGGTTTGGAAAATTAGACGCGAAATCACACTGCAAATGCCTTCCAAAAGGCTTGGAAAAGTGTGTTCTATATCGCTGCCAAACAGACTCCCCGGAGGTGGAGCTTTCAGAAGCTAGCTTAACTCTAAGGGAGGAAGCAGCAGAATGTGCCTCTCACATCTAGCCTGTAGGAATTCAGGTTGGCAAGTTCTATGGGGAAGCCCATTGCTGCCTATGGTGGAAACGGCATGGGTGATTTCAGTTTCAAAATCTCTGTGAAAAAGAGTCAGAGAAGCTTCTCCGTTTAGAATCCAGCATATCTCACAGAACCGAAGAAGTGGTTGTTAGAAGGGAGTTAGAGCTGCAAGCAGTTTGGTTTGGGAAATTAGACGCGAAATGACACTGCAAATGCCTTCCAACAGGCTTGGAAAAGTGTGTTCTATATCTCTGCCAAACAGAGTCCCCGGAGGTTGAGCTTTCAGAAGCTAGTTTAACTCTAAGGGAGGAAGCAGCAGAATGTGCCTCTCACATCTAGCCTGTAGGAATTCAGGTTGGCAAGTTCTATGGGGAAGCCCATTGCTGCCTATGGTGGAAACGGCATGGGAGATTTCAGTTTCAAAATCTCTGTGAAAAAGCGTCAGAGAAGCTTCTCCGTTTGAATCCAGCATATCTCACTGAACCGAAGAAGTGGTAGTTAGAAGGGAGTTAGAGCTGCAAGCAGTTTGGTTTGGGAAATTAGACGCGAAATGACACTGCAAAGGCCTTCCAACAGGCTTGGAAAAGTGTGTTCTATATCTCTGCCAAACAGACTCCCCGGAGGTTGAGCTGTCAGAAGCAAGTTTAACTCTAAGGGAGGAAGCAGCAGAATGTGCCTCTCACATCTAGCCTGTAGGAATTCAGGTTGGCAAGTTGTTTAGGGAAGCCCATAGCTGCCTATGGTGGAAACGGCATGGGAGATTTCAGTTTCAAAATCTCTGTGAAAAAGCGTCAGAGAAGCTTCTCCGTTTAGAATCCAGCATATCTCACTGAACCGAAGAAGTGGTAGTTAGAAGGGAGTTAGAGCTGCAAGCAGTTTGGTTTGGGAAATTAGACGCGAAATGACACTGCAAATGCCTTCCAACAGGCTTGGAAAAGTGTGTTCTATATCTCTGCCAAACAGACTCCCCGGAGGTTGAGATTTCAGAAGCAAGTTTAACTCTTAGGGTGGAAGCAGCAGAATGTGCCTCTCACATCTAGCCTGTAGGAATTCAGGTTGGCAAGTTCTATGGGGAAGCCCATTGCTGCCTATGGTGCAAACGGCATGGGAGATTTCAGTTTCAAAATCTCTGTGAAAAAGCGTCAGAGAAGCTTCTCCGTTTAGAATCCAGCATATCTCACTGAACCGAAGAAGTGGTAGTTAGAAGGGAGTTAGAGCTGCAAGCAGTTTGGTTTGGGAAATTAGACGCGAAATGAAACTGCAAATGCCTTCCAACAGGCTTGGAAAATTGTGTTCTATATCTCTGCCAAACAGACTCCCCGGAGGTTGAGCTTTCAGAAGCAAGTTTAACTCTAAGAGAGGAAGCAGCAGAATGTGCCTCTCACATCTAGCCTGTAGGAATTCAGGTTGGCAAGTTCTATGGGGAAGCCCATTGCTGCCTATGGTGGAAACGGCATGGGAGATTTCAGTTTCAAAATCTCTGTGAAAAAGCGTCAGAGAAGCTTCCCCGTTTAGAATCCAGCATATCTCACTGAACCGAAGAAGTGGTAGTTAGAAGGGAGTTAGAGCTGCAAGCAGTTTGGTTTGGAAAATTAGACGCGAAATCACACTGCAAATGCCTTCCAAAAGGCTTGGAAAAGTGTGTTCTATATCGCTGCCAAACAGACTCCCCGGAGGTGGAGCTTTCAGAAGCTAGCTTAACTCTAAGGGAGGAAGCAGCAGAATGTGCCTCTCACATCTAGCCTGTAGGAATTCAGGTTGGCAAGTTCTATGGGGAAGCCCATTGCTGCCTATGGTGGAAACGGCATGGGAGATTTCAGTTTCAAAATCTCTGTGAAAAAGAGTCAGAGAAGCTTCTCCGTTTAGAATCCAGCATATCTCACAGAATCGAAGAAGTGGTTGTTAGAAGGGAGTTAGAGCTGCAAGCAGTTTGGTTTGGAAAATTAGACGCGAAATGACACTGCAAAGGCCTTCCAACAGGCTTGGAAAAGTGTGTTCTATATCTCTGCCAAACAGACTCCCCGGAGGTTGAGCTTTCAGAAGCTAGTTTAACTCTAAGGGAGGAAGCAGCAGAATGTGCCTCTCACATCTAGCCTGTAGGAATTCAGGTTGGCAAGTTCTATGGGGAAGCCCATTGCTGCCTATGGCGGAAACGGCATGGGAGATTTCAGTTTCAAAATCTCTGTGAAAAAGCGTCAGAGAAGATTCTCAGTTTAGAATCCTGCATATCTCACTGAACCGAAGAAGTGGTAGTTAGAAGGGAGTTAGAGCTGCAAGCAGTTTGGTTTGCGAAATTAGACGCGGAAGGACACTGCAAAGGCCTTCCAACAGGCTTGGAAAAGTGTGTTCTATATCTCTGCCAAACAGACTCCCCGGAGGTTGAGCTTTCAGAAGCTAGTTTAACCCTAAGGGAGGAAGCAGCAGAATGTGCCTCTCACATCTAGCCTGTAGGAATTCAGGTTGGCAAGTTCTATGGGGAAGCCCATTGCTGCCTATGGTGCAAACGGCATGGGAGATTTCAGTTTCAAAATCTCTGTGAAAAAGCGTCAGAGAAGCTTCTCCGTTTAGAATCCAGCATATCTCACTGAACCGAAGAAGTGGTAGTTAGAAGGGAGTTAGAGCTGCAAGCAGTTTGGTTTGGGAAATTAGACGCGAAATGAAACTGCAAATGCCTTCCAACAGGCTTGGAAAAGTGTGTTCTATATCTCTGCCAAACAAACTCCCCGGAGGTTGAGCTTTCAGAAGCTAGTTTAACTCTAAGGGAGGAAGCAGCACAATGTGCCTCTCACATCTAGCCTGTAGGAATTCAGGTTGGCAAGTTCTATGGGGAAGCCCATTGCTGCCTATGGTGGAAACGGCATGGGAGATTTCAGTTTCAAAATCTCTGTGAAAAAGCGTCAGAGAAGCTTCTCCGTTCAGAATCCAACATATCTCACTGAACCGAAGAAGTGGTAGTTAGAAGGGAGTTAGAGCTGCAAGCAGTTTGGTTTGGGAAATTAGACGCGAAATGAAACTGCAAATGCCTTCGAACAGGCTTGGAAAAATGTGTTCTATATCTCTGCCAAACAGACTCCCCGGAGGTTGAGCTTTCAGAAGCTAGTTTAACTCTAAGGGAGGAAGCAGCAGAATGTGCCTCTCACATCTAGCCTGTAGGAATTCAGGTTGGCAAGTTCTATGGGGAAGCCCATTGCTGCCTATGGTGGAAACGGCATGGGAGATTTCAGTTTCAAAATCTCTGTGAAAAAGCGTCAGAGAAGCTTCTCCGTTTAGAATCCAGCATATCTCACTGAACTGAAGAAGTGGTAGTTAGAAGGGTTTTAGAGCTGCAAGCAGTTTGGTTTGGGAAATTAGACGCGAAATGAAACTGCAAATGCCTTCCAACAGGCTTGGAAAAGTGTGTTCTATATCTCTGCCAAACAGACTCCCCGGAGGTTGAGCTTTCAGAAGCAAGTTTAACTCTAAGGGAGGAAGCAGCAGAATGTGCCTCTCACATCTAGCCTGTAGGAATTCTGGTTGGCAAGTTCTATGGGGAAGCCCATTGCTGCCTATGGTGGAAACGGCATGGGAGATTTCAGTTACAAAGTCTCTGTGAAAAAGCGTCAGAGAAGCTTCTCCGTTTAGAATCCCGCATATCTCACTGAACCGAAGAAGTGGTAGTTAGAAGGGAGTTAGAGCTGCAAGCAGTTTGGTTTGGGAAATTAGACGCGAAATGAAACTGCAAATGCCTTCCAACAGGCTTGGAAAAGTGTGTTCTATATCTCGGCCAAACAGACTCCCCGGAGGTTGAGCTTTCAGAAGCTAGTTTAACTCTAAGGGAGGAAGCAGCAGAATGTGCCTCTCACATCTAGCCTGTAGGAATTCAGGTTGGCAAGTTCTATGGGGAAGCCCATTGCTGCCTATGGTGGAAACGGCATGGGAGATTTCAGTTTCAAAATCTCTGTGAAAAAGCGTCAGAGAAGCTTCTCCGTTTAGAATCCAGCATATCTCACTGAACCGAAGAAGTGGTAGTTAGAAGGGAGTTAGAGCTGCAAGCAGTTTGGTTTGGGAAATTAGATGCGAAATGACACTGCAAAGGCCTTCCAACAGGCTTGGAAAAGTGTGTTCTATATCTCTGCCAAACAGACTCCCCGGAGGTTGAGCTTTCAGAAGCAAGCTTAACTCTTAGGGAGGAAGCAGCAGAATGTGCCTCTCACATCTAGCCTGTAGGAATTCAGGTTGGCAAGTTCTATGGGGAAGCCCATTGCTGCCTATGGTGGAAACGGCATGGGAGATTTCAGTTTCAAAATCTCTGTGAAAAAGCGTCAGAGAAGCTTCTCCGTTTAGAATCCAGCATATCTCACTGAACCGAAGAAGTGCTAGTTAGAAGGCAGTTAGAGCTGCAAGCAGTTTGGTTTGGGAAATTAGACGCGAAATGACACTGCAAATGCCTTCCAACACGCTTGGAAAAGTGTGTTCTAGATCTCTGCCAAACAGACTCCCCGGAGGTTGAGCTTTCAGAAGCTAGTTTAACTCTAAGGGAGGAAGCAGCAGAATGTGCCTCTCACATCTAGCCTGTAGGAATTCAGGTTGGCAAGTTCTATGGGGAAGCCCATTGCTGCCTATGGTGGAAATGGCATGGGAGATTTCAGTTTCAAAATCTCTGTGAAAAAGCGTCAGAGAAGCTTCTCCGTTCAGAATCCAGCATATCTCACTGAACCGAAGAAGTGGTAGTTAGAAGGGAGTTAGAGCTGCAAGCAGTTTGGTTTGGGAAATTAGATGCGAAATGACACTGCAAAGGCCTTCCAACAGGCTTGGAAAAGTGTGTTCTATATCTCTGCCAAACAGACTCCCCGGAGGTTGAGCTTTCAGAAGCAAGTTTAACTCTAAGGGAGGAAGCAGCAGAATGTGCCTCTCACTTCTAGCCTGTAGGAATTCAGGTTGGCAAGTTCTATGTCGAAGCCCATTGCTGCCTATGGTGGAAACGGCATGGGAGATTTCAGTTTCAAAATCTCTGTGAAAAAGCGTCAGAGAAGCTTCTCCGTTTAGAATCCAGCATATCTCACTGAACCGAAGAAGTGGTAGTTAGAAGGGAGTTAGAGCTGCAAGCAGTTTGGTTTGGGAAATTAGATGCGAAATGACACTGCAAAGGCCTTCCAACAGGCTTGGAAAAGTGTGTTCTATATCTCTGCCAAACAGACTCCCCGGAGGTTGAGCTTTCAGAAGCAAGCTTAACTCTTAGGGAGGAAGCAGCAGAATGTGCCTCTCACATCTAGCCTGTAGGAATTCAGGTTGGCAAGTTCTATGGGGAAGCCCATTGCTGCCTATGGTGGAAACGGCATGGGAGATTTCAGTTTCAAAATCTCTGTGAAAAAGCGTCAGAGAAGATTCTCAGTTTAGAATCCTGCATATCTCACTGAACCGAAGAAGTGGTAGTTAGAAGGGAGTTAGAGCTGCAAGCAGTATGGTTTGCGAAATTAGACGCGAAAGGACACTGCAAAGGCCTTCCAACAGGCTTGGAAAAGTGTGTTCTATATCTCTGCCAAACAGACTCCCCGGAGGTTGAGCTTTCAGAAGCTAGTTTAACCCTAAGGGAGGAAGCAGCAGAATGTGCCTCTCACATCTAGCCTGTAGGAATTCAGGTTGGCAAGTTCTATGGGGAAGCCCATTGCTGCCTATGGTGCAAACGGCATGGGAGATTTCAGTTTCAAAATCTCTGTGAAAAAGCGTCAGAGAAGCTTCTCCGTTTAGAATCCAGCATATCTCACTGAACCGAAGAAGTGGTAGTTAGAAGGGAGTTAGAGCTGCAAGCAGTTTGGTTTGGGAAATTAGACGCGAAATGAAACTGCAAATGCCTTCCAACAGGCTTGGAAAAGTGTGTTCTATATCTCTGCCAAACAAACTCCCCGGAGGTTGAGCTTTCAGAAGCTAGTTTAACTCTAAGGGAGGAAGCAGCACAATGTGCCTCTCACATCTAGCCTGTAGGAATTCAGGTTGGCAAGTTCTATGGGGAAGCCCATTGCTGCCTATGGTGGAAACGGCATGGGAGATTTCAGTTTCAAAATCTCTGTGAAAAAGCGTCAGAGAAGCTTCTCCGTTCAGAATCCAACATATCTCACTGAACCGAAGAAGTGGTAGTTAGAAGGGAGTTAGAGCTGCAAGCAGTTTGGTTTGGGAAATTAGACGCGAAATGAAACTGCAAATGCCTTCGAACAGGCTTGGAAAAATGTGTTCTATATCTCTGCCAAACAGACTCCCCGGAGGTTGAGCTTTCAGAAGCTAGTTTAACTCTAAGGGAGGAAGCAGCAGAATGTGCCTCTCACATCTAGCCTGTAGGAATTCAGGTTGGCAAGTTCTATGGGGAAGCCCATTGCTGCCTATGGTGGAAACGGCATGGGAGATTTCAGTTTCAAAATCTCTGTGAAAAAGCGTCAGAGAAGCTTCTCCGTTTAGAATCCAGCATATCTCACTGAACTGAAGAAGTGGTAGTTAGAAGGGTTTTAGAGCTGCAAGCAGTTTGGTTTGGGAAATTAGACGCGAAATGAAACTGCAAATGCCTTCCAACAGGCTTGGAAAAGTGTGTTCTATATCTCTGCCAAACAGACTCCCCGGAGGTTGAGCTTTCAGAAGCAAGTTTAACTCTAAGGGAGGAAGCAGCAGAATGTGCCTCTCACATCTAGCCTGTAGGAATTCTGGTTGGCAAGTTCTATGGGGAAGCCCATTGCTGCCTATGGTGGAAACGGCATGGGAGATTTCAGTTACAAAGTCTCTGTGAAAAAGCGTCAGAGAAGCTTCTCCGTTTAGAATCCCGCATATCTCACTGAACCGAAGAAGTGGTAGTTAGAAGGGAGTTAGAGCTGCAAGCAGTTTGGTTTGGGAAATTAGACGCGAAATGAAACTGCAAATGCCTTCCAACAGGCTTGGAAAAGTGTGTTCTATATCTCGGCCAAACAGACTCCCCGGAGGTTGAGCTTTCAGAAGCTAGTTTAACTCTAAGGGAGGAAGCAGCAGAATGTGCCTCTCACATCTAGCCTGTAGGAATTCAGGTTGGCAAGTTCTATGGGGAAGCCCATTGCTGCCTATGGTGGAAACGGCATGGGAGATTTCAGTTTCAAAATCTCTGTGAAAAAGCGTCAGAGAAGCTTCTCCGTTTAGAATCCAGCATATCTCACTGAACCGAAGAAGTGGTAGTTAGAAGGGAGTTAGAGCTGCAAGCAGTTTGGTTTGGGAAATTAGATGCGAAATGACACTGCAAAGGCCTTCCAACAGGCTTGGAAAAGTGTGTTCTATATCTCTGCCAAACAGACTCCCCGGAGGTTGAGCTTTCAGAAGCAAGCTTAACTCTTAGGGAGGAAGCAGCAGAATGTGCCTCTCACATCTAGCCTGTAGGAATTCAGGTTGGCAAGTTCTATGGGGAAGCCCATTGCTGCCTATGGTGGAAACGGCATGGGAGATTTCAGTTTCAAAATCTCTGTGAAAAAGCGTCAGAGAAGCTTCTCCGTTTAGAATCCAGCATATCTCACTGAACCGAAGAAGTGCTAGTTAGAAGGCAGTTAGAGCTGCAAGCAGTTTGGTTTGGGAAATTAGACGCGAAATGACACTGCAAATGCCTTCCAACACGCTTGGAAAAGTGTGTTCTAGATCTCTGCCAAACAGACTCCCCGGAGGTTGAGCTTTCAGAAGCTAGTTTAACTCTAAGGGAGGAAGCAGCAGAATGTGCCTCTCACATCTAGCCTGTAGGAATTCAGGTTGGCAAGTTCTATGGGGAAGCCCATTGCTGCCTATGGTGGAAATGGCATGGGAGATTTCAGTTTCAAAATCTCTGTGAAAAAGCGTCAGAGAAGCTTCTCCGTTCAGAATCCAGCATATCTCACTGAACCGAAGAAGTGGTAGTTAGAAGGGAGTTAGAGCTGCAAGCAGTTTGGTTTGGGAAATTAGATGCGAAATGACACTGCAAAGGCCTTCCAACAGGCTTGGAAAAGTGTGTTCTATATCTCTGCCAAACAGACTCCCCGGAGGTTGAGCTTTCAGAAGCAAGTTTAACTCTAAGGGAGGAAGCAGCAGAATGTGCCTCTCACTTCTAGCCTGTAGGAATTCAGGTTGGCAAGTTCTATGTCGAAGCCCATTGCTGCCTATGGTGGAAACGGCATGGGAGATTTCAGTTTCAAAATCTCTGTGAAAAAGCGTCAGAGAAGCTTCTCCGTTTAGAATCCAGCATATCTCACTGAACCGAAGAAGTGGTAGTTAGAAGGGAGTTAGAGCTGCAAGCAGTTTGGTTTGGGAAATTAGATGCGAAATGACACTGCAAAGGCCTTCCAACAGGCTTGGAAAAGTGTGTTCTATATCTCTGCCAAACAGACTCCCCGGAGGTTGAGCTTTCAGAAGCAAGCTTAACTCTTAGGGAGGAAGCAGCAGAATGTGCCTCTCACATCTAGCCTGTAGGAATTCAGGTTGGCAAGTTCTATGGGGAAGCCCATTGCTGCCTATGGTGGAAACGGCATGGGAGATTTCAGTTTCAAAATCTCTGTGAAAAAGCGTCAGAGAAGCTTCTCCGTTTAGAATCCAGCATATCTCACTGAACCGAAGAAGTGGTAGTTAGAAGGCAGTTAGAGCTGCAAGCAGTTTGGTTTGGGAAATTAGACGCGAAATGAAACTGCAAATGCCTTCAAACAGGCTTGGAAAAATGTGTTCTATATCTCTGCCAAACAGACTCCCCGGAGGTTGAGCTTTCAGAAGCAAGTTTAACTCTAAGGGAGGAAGCAGCAGAATGTGCCTCTCACATCTAGCCTGTAGAAATTCAGGTTGGCAAGTTCTATGGGGAAGCCCATTGCTGCCTATGGTGGAAACGGCATGGGAGATTTCAGTTTCAAAATCTCTGTGAAAAAGCGTCAGAGAAGCTTCTCCGTTTAGAATCCAGCATATCTCACTGAACCGAAGAAGTGGTAGTTAGAAGGGTTTTAGAGCTGCAAGCAGTTTGGTTTGGGAAATTAGACGCGAAATGAAACTGCAAATGCCTTCCAACAGGCTTGGAAACGTGTGTTCTATATCTCTGCCAAACAGACTCCCCGGAGGATGAGCTTTCAGAAGCAAGTTTAACTCTAAGGGAGGAAGCAGCAGAATGTGCCTCTCACATCTAGCCTGTAGGAATTCAGGTTGGCAAGTTCTATGGGGAAGCCCATTGGCGCCTTCCTTGGAAACTGGTTTGGAAATTTCAGTTTCAAAATCTCTGTGAAAAAGCGTCAGAGAAGCTTCCCCGTTTAGAATCCAGCATATCTCACAGAACCGAAGAAGTGGTAGCTAGAAGGGAGTTAGAGCTGCAAGCAGTTTGGTTTGGGAAATTAGACGCGAAATGACACTGCAAAGGCCTTCCAACAGGCTTGGAAAAGTGTGTTCTATATCTCTGCCAAACAGACTCCCCGGAGGTTGAGCTTTCAGAAGCAAGTTTAACTCTTAGGGTGGAAGCAGCAGAATGTGCCTCTCACATCTAGCCTGTAGGAATTCAGGTTGGCAAGTTCTATGGGGAAGCCCATTGCTGCCTATGGTTGAAACGGCATGGGAGATTTCAGTTTCAAAATCTCTGTGAAAAAGCGTCAGAGAAGCTTCTCCGTTTAGAATCCAGCATATCTCACTGAACCGAAGAAGTGGTAGTTAGAAGGGAGTTAGAGCTGCAAGCAGTTTGGTTTGGGAAATTACACGCGAAAGGAAACTGCAAAGGCCTTCCAACAGGCTTGGAAAAGTGTGTTCTATATCTCTGCCAAACAGACTCCCCGGAGGTTGAGCTTTCAGAAGCTAGTTTAACCCTAAGGGAGGAAGCAGCAGAATGTGCCTCTCACATCTAGCCTGTAGGAATTCAGGTTGTCAAGTTCTATGGGGAAGCCCATTGCTGCCTATGGTGGAAACGGCATGGGAGATTTCAGTTTCAAAATCTCTGTGAAAAAGCGTCAGAGAAGCTTCTCCGTTTAGAATCCAGCATATCTCACTGAACCGAAGAAGTGGTTGTTAGAAGGGAGTTAGAGCTGCAAGCAGTTTGGTTTGGGAAATTAGATGCGAAATGACACTGCAAAGGCCTTCCAACAGGCTTGGAAAAGTGTGTTCTATATCTCTGCCAAACAGACTCCCCGGAGGTTGAGCTTTCAGAAGCAACTTTAACTCTAAGGGAGGAAGCAGCAGAATGTGCCTCTCACATCTAGCCTGTAGGAATTCAGGTTGGCAAGTTCTATGGGGAAGCCCATTGCTGCCTATGGTGGAAACGGCATGGGAGATTTCAGTTTCAAAATCTCTGTGAAAAAGCGTCAGAGAAGCTTCCCCGTTTAGAATCCAGCATATCTCACTGAACCGAAGAAGTGGTAGTTAGAAGGGAGTTAGAGCTGCAAGCAGTTTGGTTTGGAAAATTAGACGCGAAATCACACTGCAAATGCCTTCCAAAAGGCTTGGAAAAGTGTGTTCTATATCGCTGCCAAACAGACTCCCCGGAGGTGGAGCTTTCAGAAGCTAGCTTAACTCTAAGGGAGGAAGCAGCAGAATGTGCCTCTCACATCTAGCCTGTAGGAATTCAGGTTGGCAAGTTCTATGGGGAAGCCCATTGCTGCCTATGGTGGAAACGGCATGGGTGATTTCAGTTTCAAAATCTCTGTGAAAAAGAGTCAGAGAAGCTTCTCCGTTTAGAATCCAGCATATCTCACAGAACCGAAGAAGTGGTTGTTAGAAGGGAGTTAGAGCTGCAAGCAGTTTGGTTTGGGAAATTAGACGCGAAATGACACTGCAAATGCCTTCCAACAGGCTTGGAAAAGTGTGTTCTATATCTCTGCCAAACAGAGTCCCCGGAGGTTGAGCTTTCAGAAGCTAGTTTAACTCTAAGGGAGGAAGCAGCAGAATGTGCCTCTCACATCTAGCCTGTAGGAATTCAGGTTGGCAAGTTCTATGGGGAAGCCCATTGCTGCCTATGGTGGAAACGGCATGGGAGATTTCAGTTTCAAAATCTCTGTGAAAAAGCGTCAGAGAAGCTTCTCCGTTTGAATCCAGCATATCTCACTGAACCGAAGAAGTGGTAGTTAGAAGGGAGTTAGAGCTGCAAGCAGTTTGGTTTGGGAAATTAGACGCGAAATGACACTGCAAAGGCCTTCCAACAGGCTTGGAAAAGTGTGTTCTATATCTCTGCCAAACAGACTCCCCGGAGGTTGAGCTGTCAGAAGCAAGTTTAACTCTAAGGGAGGAAGCAGCAGAATGTGCCTCTCACATCTAGCCTGTAGGAATTCAGGTTGGCAAGTTGTTTAGGGAAGCCCATAGCTGCCTATGGTGGAAACGGCATGGGAGATTTCAGTTTCAAAATCTCTGTGAAAAAGCGTCAGAGAAGCTTCTCCGTTTAGAATCCAGCATATCTCACTGAACCGAAGAAGTGGTAGTTAGAAGGGAGTTAGAGCTGCAAGCAGTTTGGTTTGGGAAATTAGACGCGAAATGACACTGCAAATGCCTTCCAACAGGCTTGGAAAAGTGTGTTCTATATCTCTGCCAAACAGACTCCCCGGAGGTTGAGATTTCAGAAGCAAGTTTAACTCTTAGGGTGGAAGCAGCAGAATGTGCCTCTCACATCTAGCCTGTAGGAATTCAGGTTGGCAAGTTCTATGGGGAAGCCCATTGCTGCCTATGGTGCAAACGGCATGGGAGATTTCAGTTTCAAAATCTCTGTGAAAAAGCGTCAGAGAAGCTTCTCCGTTTAGAATCCAGCATATCTCACTGAACCGAAGAAGTGGTAGTTAGAAGGGAGTTAGAGCTGCAAGCAGTTTGGTTTGGGAAATTAGACGCGAAATGAAACTGCAAATGCCTTCCAACAGGCTTGGAAAATTGTGTTCTATATCTCTGCCAAACAGACTCCCCGGAGGTTGAGCTTTCAGAAGCAAGTTTAACTCTAAGAGAGGAAGCAGCAGAATGTGCCTCTCACATCTAGCCTGTAGGAATTCAGGTTGGCAAGTTCTATGGGGAAGCCCATTGCTGCCTATGGTGGAAACGGCATGGGAGATTTCAGTTTCAAAATCTCTGTGAAAAAGCGTCAGAGAAGCTTCTCCGTTTAGAATCCAGCATATCTCACTGAACCGAAGAAGTGGTAGTTAGAAGGGAGTTAGAGCTGCAAGCAGTTTGGTTTGGAAAATTAGACGCGAAATCACACTGCAAATGCCTTCCAAAAGGCTTGGAAAAGTGTGTTCTATATCGCTGCCAAACAGACTCCCCGGAGGTGGAGCTTTCAGAAGCTAGCTTAACTCTAAGGGAGGAAGCAGCAGAATGTGCCTCTCACATCTAGCCTGTAGGAATTCAGGTTGGCAAGTTCTATGGGGAAGCCCATTGCTGCCTATGGTGGAAACGGCATGGGAGATTTCAGTTTCAAAATCTCTGTGAAAAAGAGTCAGAGAAGCTTCTCCGTTTAGAATCCAGCATATCTCACAGAATCGAAGAAGTGGTTGTTAGAAGGGATTTAGAGCTGCAAGCAGTTTGGTTTGGAAAATTAGACGCGAAATGACACTGCAAAGGCCTTCCAACAGGCTTGGAAAAGTGTGTTCTATATCTCTGCCAAACAGACTCCCCGGAGGTTGAGCTTTCAGAAGCTAGTTTAACTCTAAGGGAGGAAGCAGCAGAATGTGCCTCTCACATCTAGCCTGTAGGAATTCAGGTTGGCAAGTTCTATGGGGAAGCCCATTGCTGCCTATGGCGGAAACGGCATGGGAGATTTCAGTTTCAAAATCTCTGTGAAAAAGCGTCAGAGAAGATTCTCAGTTTAGAATCCTGCATATCTCACTGAACCGAAGAAGTGGTAGTTAGAAGGGAGTTAGAGCTGCAAGCAGTTTGGTTTGCGAAATTAGACGCGAAAGGACACTGCAAAGGCCTTCCAACAGGCTTGGAAAAGTGTGTTCTATATCTCTGCCAAACAGACTCCCCGGAGGTTGAGCTTTCAGAAGCTAGTTTAACCCTAAGGGAGGAAGCAGCAGAATGTGCCTCTCACATCTAGCCTGTAGGAATTCAGGTTGGCAAGTTCTATGGGGAAGCCCATTGCTGCCTATGGTGCAAACGGCATGGGAGATTTCAGTTTCAAAATCTCTGTGAAAAAGAGTCAGAGAAGCTTCTCCGTTTAGAATCCAGCATATCTCACAGAACCGAAGAAGTGGTTGTTAGAAGGGAGTTAGAGCTGCAAGCAGTTTGGTTTGGAAAATTAGACGCGAAATGACACTGCAAAGGCCTTCCAACAGGCTTGGAAAAGTGTGTTCTATATCTCTGCCAAACAGACTCCCCGGAGGTTGAGCTTTCAGAAGCAAGTTTAACTCTAAGGGAGGAAGCAGCAGAATGTGCCTCTCACTTCTAGCCTGTAGGAATTCAGGTTGGCAAGTTCTATGTCGAAGCCCATTGCTGCCTATGGTGGAAACGGCATGGGAGATTTCAGTTTCAAAATCTCTGTGAAAAAGCGTCAGAGAAGCTTCCCCGTTTAGAATCCAGCATATCTCACAGAACCGAAGAAGTGGTAGTTAGAAGGGAGTTAGAGCTGCAAGCAGTTTGGTTTGGGAAATTAGACGTGAAATGACACTGCAAAGGCCTTCCAACAGGCTTGGAAAAGTGTGTTCTATATCTCTGCCAAACAGACTCCCCGGAGGTTGAGCTTTCAGAAGCAAGTTTAACTCTTAGGGTGGAAGCAGCAGAATGTGCCTCTCACATCTAGCCTGTAGGAATTCAGGTTGGCAAGTTCTATGGGGAAGCCCATTGCTGCCTATGGTTGAAACGGCATGGGAGATTTCAGTTTCAAAATCTCTGTGAAAAAGCGTCAGAGAAGCTTCTCCGTTTAGAATCCAGCATATCTCACTGAACCGAAGAAGTGGTAGTTAGAAGGGAGTTAGAGCTGCAAGCAGTTTGGTTTGCGAAATTAGACGCGAAAGGACACTGCAAAGGCCTTCCAACAGGCTTGGAAAAGTGTGTTCTATATCTCTGCCAAACAGACTCCCCAGAGGTTGAGCTTTCAGAAGCTAGTTTAACCCTAAGGGAGGAAGCAGCAGAATGTGCCTCTCACATCTAGCCTGTAGGAATTCAGGTTGGCAAGTTCTATGGGGAAGCCCATTGCTGCCTATGGTGCAAACGGCATGGGAGATTTCAGTTTCAAAATCTCTGTGAAAAAGCGTCAGAGAAGCTTCTCCGTTTAGAATCCAGCATATCTCACTGAACCGAAGAAGTGGTAGTTAGAAGGGAGTTAGAGCTGCAAGCAGTTTGGTTTGGGAAATTAGACGCGAAATGAAACTGCAAATGCCTTCCAACAGGCTTGGAAAATTGTGTTCTATATCTCTGCCAAACAGACTCCCCGGAGGTTGAGCTTTCAGAAGCAAGTTTAACTCTAAGAGAGGAAGCAGCAGAATGTGCCTCTCACATCTAGCCTGTAGGAATTCAGGTTGGCAAGTTCTATGGGGAAGCCCATTGCTGCCTATGGTGGAAACGGCATGGGAGATTTCAGTTTCAAAATCTCTGTGAAAAAGCGTCAGAGAAGCTTCCCCATTTAGAATCCAGCATATCTCACTGAACCGAAGAAGTGGTAGTTAGAAGGGAGTTAGAGCTGCAAGCAGTTTGGTTTGGAAAATTAGACGCGAAATCACACTGCAAATGCCTTCCAAAAGGCTTGGAAAAGTGTGTTCTATATCGCTGCCAAACAGACTCCCCGGAGGTGGAGCTTTCAGAAGCTAGCTTAACTCTAAGGGAGGAAGCAGCAGAATGTGCCTCTCACATCTAGCCTGTAGGAATTCAGGTTGGCAAGTTCTATGGGGAAGCCCATTGCTGCCTATGGTGGAAACGGCATGGGTGATTTCAGTTTCAAAATCTCTGTGAAAAAGAGTCAGAGAAGCTTCTCCGTTTAGAATCCAGCATATCTCACAGAACCGAAGAAGTGGTTGTTAGAAGGGAGTTAGAGCTGCAAGCAGTTTGGTTTGGGAAATTAGACGCGAAATGACACTGCAAATGCCTTCCAACAGGCTTGGAAAAGTGTGTTCTATATCTCTGCCAAACAGAGTCCCCGGAGGTTGAGCTTTCAGAAGCTAGTTTAACTCTAAGGGAGGAAGCAGCAGAATGTGCCTCTCACATCTAGCCTGTAGGAATTCAGGTTGGCAAGTTCTATGGGGAAGCCCATTGCTGCCTATGGTGGAAACGGCATGGGAGATTTCAGTTTCAAAATCTCTGTGAAAAAGCGTCAGAGAAGCTTCTCCGTTTGAATCCAGCATATCTCACTGAACCGAAGAAGTGGTAGTTAGAAGGGAGTTAGAGCTGCAAGCAGTTTGGTTTGGGAAATTAGACGCGAAATGACACTGCAAAGGCCTTCCAACAGGCTTGGAAAAGTGTGTTCTATATCTCTGCCAAACAGACTCCCCGGAGGTTGAGCTGTCAGAAGCAAGTTTAACTCTAAGGGAGGAAGCAGCAGAATGTGCCTCTCACATCTAGCCTGTAGGAATTCAGGTTGGCAAGTTGTTTAGGGAAGCCCATAGCTGCCTATGGTGGAAACGGCATGGGAGATTTCAGTTTCAAAATCTCTGTGAAAAAGCGTCAGAGAAGCTTCTCCGTTTAGAATCCAGCATATCTCACTGAACCGAAGAAGTGGTAGTTAGAAGGGAGTTAGAGCTGCAAGCAGTTTGGTTTGGGAAATTAGACGCGAAATGACACTGCAAATGCCTTCCAACAGGCTTGGAAAAGTGTGTTCTATATCTCTGCCAAACAGACTCCCCGGAGGTTGAGATTTCAGAAGCAAGTTTAACTCTTAGGGTGGAAGCAGCAGAATGTGCCTCTCACATCTAGCCTGTAGGAATTCAGGTTGGCAAGTTCTATGGGGAAGCCCATTGCTGCCTATGGTGCAAACGGCATGGGAGATTTCAGTTTCAAAATCTCTGTGAAAAAGCGTCAGAGAAGCTTCTCCGTTTAGAATCCAGCATATCTCACTGAACCGAAGAAGTGGTAGTTAGAAGGGAGTTAGAGCTGCAAGCAGTTTGGTTTGGGAAATTAGACGCGAAATGAAACTGCAAATGCCTTCCAACAGGCTTGGAAAATTGTGTTCTATATCTCTGCCAAACAGACTCCCCGGAGGTTGAGCTTTCAGAAGCAAGTTTAACTCTAAGAGAGGAAGCAGCAGAATGTGCCTCTCACATCTAGCCTGTAGGAATTCAGGTTGGCAAGTTCTATGGGGAAGCCCATTGCTGCCTATGGTGGAAACGGCATGGGAGATTTCAGTTTCAAAATCTCTGTGAAAAAGCGTCAGAGAAGCTTCCCCGTTTAGAATCCAGCATATCTCACTGAACCGAAGAAGTGGTAGTTAGAAGGGAGTTAGAGCTGCAAGCAGTTTGGTTTGGAAAATTAGACGCGAAATCACACTGCAAATGCCTTCCAAAAGGCTTGGAAAAGTGTGTTCTATATCGCTGCCAAACAGACTCCCCGGAGGTGGAGCTTTCAGAAGCTAGCTTAACTCTAAGGGAGGAAGCAGCAGAATGTGCCTCTCACATCTAGCCTGTAGGAATTCAGGTTGGCAAGTTCTATGGGGAAGCCCATTGCTGTCTATGGTGGAAACGGCATGGGAGATTTCAGTTTCAAAATCTCTGTGAAAAAGAGTCAGAGAAGCTTCTCCGTTTAGAATCCAGCATATCTCACAGAATCGAAGAAGTGGTTGTTAGAAGGGAGTTAGAGCTGCAAGCAGTTTGGTTTGGAAAATTAGACGCGAAATGACACTGCAAAGGCCTTCCAACAGGCTTGGAAAAGTGTGTTCTATATCTCTGCCAAACAGACTCCCCGGAGGTTGAGCTTTCAGAAGCTAGTTTAACTCTAAGGGAGGAAGCAGCAGAATGTGCCTCTCACATCTAGCCTGTAGGAATTCAGGTTGGCAAGTTCTATGGGGAAGCCCATTGCTGCCTATGGCGGAAACGGCATGGGAGATTTCAGTTTCAAAATCTCTGTGAAAAAAAGTCAGAGAAGATTCTCAGTTTAGAATCCTGCATATCTCACTGAACCGAAGAAGTGGTAGTTAGAAGGGAGTTAGAGCTGCAAGCAGTTTGGTTTGCGAAATTAGACGCGAAAGGACACTGCAAAGGCCTTCCAACAGGCTTGGAAAAGTGTGTTCTATATCTCTGCCAAACAGACTCCCCGGAGGTTGAGCTTTCCGAAGCTAGTTTAACCCTAAGGGAGGAAGCAGCAGAATGTGCCTCTCACATCTAGCCTGTAGGAATTCAGGTTGGCAAGTTCTATGGGGAAGCCCATTGCTGCCTATGGTGCAAACGGCATGGGAGATTTCAGTTTCAAAATCTCTGTGAAAAAGCGTCAGAGAAGCTTCTCCGTTTAGAATCCAGCATATCTCACTGAACCGAAGAAGTGGTAGTTAGAAGGGAGTTAGAGCTGCAAGCAGTTTGGTTTGGGAAATTAGACGCGAAATGAAACTGCAAATGCCTTCCAACAGGCTTGGAAAAGTGTGTTCTATATCTCTGCCAAACAAACTCCCCGGAGGTTGAGCTTTCAGAAGCTAGTTTAACTCTAAGGGAGGAAGCAGCACAATGTGCCTCTCACATCTAGCCTGTAGGAATTCAGGTTGGCAAGTTCTATGGGGAAGCCCATTGCTGCCTATGGTGGAAACGGCATGGGAGATTTCAGTTTCAAAATCTCTGTGAAAAAGCGTCAGAGAAGCTTCTCCGTTCAGAATCCAACATATCTCACTGAACCGAAGAAGTGGTAGTTAGAAGGGAGTTAGAGCTGCAAGCAGTTTGGTTTGGGAAATTAGACGCGAAATGAAACTGCAAATGCCTTCGAACAGGCTTGGAAAAATGTGTTCTATATCTCTGCCAAACAGACTCCCCGGAGGTTGAGCTTTCAGAAGCTAGTTTAACTCTAAGGGAGGAAGCAGCAGAATGTGCCTCTCACATCTAGCCTGTAGGAATTCAGGTTGGCAAGTTCTATGGGGAAGCCCATTGCTGCCTATGGTGGAAACGGCATGGGAGATTTCAGTTTCAAAATCTCTGTGAAAAAGCGTCAGAGAAGCTTCTCCGTTTAGAATCCAGCATATCTCACTGAACTGAAGAAGTGGTAGTTAGAAGGGTTTTAGAGCTGCAAGCAGTTTGGTTTGGGAAATTAGACGCGAAATGAAACTGCAAATGCCTTCCAACAGGCTTGGAAAAGTGTGTTCTATATCTCTGCCAAACAGACTCCCCGGAGGTTGAGCTTTCAGAAGCAAGTTTAACTCTAAGGGAGGAAGCAGCAGAATGTGCCTCTCACATCTAGCCTGTAGGAATTCTGGTTGGCAAGTTCTATGGGGAAGCCCATTGCTGCCTATGGTGGAAACGGCATGGGAGATTTCAGTTACAAAGTCTCTGTGAAAAAGCGTCAGAGAAGCTTCTCCGTTTAGAATCCCGCATATCTCACTGAACCGAAGAAGTGGTAGTTAGAAGGGAGTTAGAGCTGCAAGCAGTTTGGTTTGGGAAATTAGACGCGAAATGAAAGTGCAAATGCCTTCCAACAGGCTTGGAAAAGTGTGTTCTATATCTCGGCCAAACAGACTCCCCGGAGGTTGAGCTTTCAGAAGCTAGTTTAACTCTAAGGGAGGAAGCAGCAGAATGTGCCTCTCACATCTAGCCTGTAGGAATTCAGGTTGGCAAGTTCTATGGGGAAGCCCATTGCTGCCTATGGTGGAAACGGCATGGGAGATTTCAGTTTCAAAATCTCTGTGAAAAAGCGTCAGAGAAGCTTCTCCGTTTAGAATCCAGCATATCTCACTGAACCGAAGAAGTGGTAGTTAGAAGGGAGTTAGAGCTGCAAGCAGTTTGGTTTGGGAAATTAGATGCGAAATGACACTGCAAAGGCCTTCCAACAGGCTTGGAAAAGTGTGTTCTATATCTCTGCCAAACAGACTCCCCGGAGGTTGAGCTTTCAGAAGCAAGCTTAACTCTTAGGAGGAAGCAGCAGAATGTGCCTCTCACATCTAGCCTGTAGGAATTCAGGTTGGCAAGTTCTATGGGGAAGCCCATTGCTGCCTATGGTGGAAACGGCATGGGAGGTTTCAGTTTCAAAATCTCTGTGAAAAAGCGTCAGAGAAGCTTCTCCGTTTAGAATCCAGCATATCTCACTGAACCGAAGAAGTGCTAGTTAGAAGGCAGTTAGAGCTGCAAGCAGTTTGGTTTGGGAAATTAGACGCGAAATGACACTGCAAATGCCTTCCAACACGCTTGGAAAAGTGTGTTCTAGATCTCTGCCAAACAGACTCCCCGGAGGTTGAGCTTTCAGAAGCTAGTTTAACTCTAAGGGAGGAAGCAGCAGAATGTGCCTCTCACATCTAGCCTGTAGGAATTCAGGTTGGCAAGTTCTATGGGGAAGCCCATTGCTGCCTATGGTGGAAATGGCATGGGAGATTTCAGTTTCAAAATCTCTGTGAAAAAGCGTCAGAGAAGCTTCTCCGTTCAGAATCCAGCATATCTCACTGAACCGAAGAAGTGGTAGTTAGAAGGGAGTTAGAGCTGCAAGCAGTTTGGTTTGGGAAATTAGATGCGAAATGACACTGCAAAGGCCTTCCAACAGGCTTGGAAAAGTGTGTTCTATATCTCTGCCAAACAGACTCCCCGGAGGTTGAGCTTTCAGAAGCAAGTTTAACTCTAAGGGAGGAAGCAGCAGAATGTGCCTCTCACTTCTAGCCTGTAGGAATTCAGGTTGGCAAGTTCTATGTCGAAGCCCATTGCTGCCTATGGTGGAAACGGCATGGGAGATTTCAGTTTCAAAATCTCTGTGAAAAAGCGTCAGAGAAGCTTCTCCGTTTAGAATCCAGCATATCTCACTGAACCGAAGAAGTGGTAGTTAGAAGGGAGTTAGAGCTGCAAGCAGTTTGGTTTGGGAAATTAGATGCGAAATGACACTGCAAAGGCCTTCCAACAGGCTTGGAAAAGTGTGTTCTATATCTCTGCCAAACAGACTCCCCGGAGGTTGAGCTTTCAGAAGCAAGCTTAACTCTTAGGGAGGAAGCAGCAGAATGTGCCTCTCACATCTAGCCTGTAGGAATTCAGGTTGGCAAGTTCTATGGGGAAGCCCATTGCTGCCTATGGTGGAAACGGCATGGGAGATTTCAGTTTCAAAATCTCTGTGAAAAAGCGTCAGAGAAGCTTCTCCGTTTAGAATCCAGCATATCTCACTGAACCGAAGAAGTGGTAGTTAGAAGGCAGTTAGAGCTGCAAGCAGTTTGGTTTGGGAAATTAGACGCGAAATGAAACTGCAAATGCCTTCAAACAGGCTTGGAAAAATGTGTTCTATATCTCTGCCAAACAGACTCCCCGGAGGTTGAGCTTTCAGAAGCAAGTTTAACTCTAAGGGAGGAAGCAGCAGAATGTGCCTCTCACATCTAGCCTGTAGAAATTCAGGTTGGCAAGTTCTATGGGGAAGCCCATTGCTGCCTATGGTGGAAACGGCATGGGAGATTTCAGTTTCAAAATCTCTGTGAAAAAGCGTCAGAGAAGCTTCTCCGTTTAGAATCCAGCATATCTCACTGAACCGAAGAAGTGGTAGTTAGAAGGGTTTTAGAGCTGCAAGCAGTTTGGTTTGGGAAATTAGACGCGAAATGAAACTGCAAATGCCTTCCAACAGGCTTGGAAACGTGTGTTCTATATCTCTGCCAAACAGACTCCCCGGAGGATGACCTTTCAGAAGCAAGTTTAACTCTAAGGGAGGAAGCAGCAGAATGTGCCTCTCACATCTAGCCTGTAGGAATTCAGGTTGGCAAGTTCTATGGGGAAGCCCATTGGCGCCTTCCTTGGAAACTGGTTTGGAAATTTCAGTTTCAAAATCTCTGTGAAAAAGCGTCAGAGAAGCTTCCCCGTTTAGAATCCAGCATATCTCACAGAACCGAAGAAGTGGTAGCTAGAAGGGAGTTAGAGCTGCAAGCAGTTTGGTTTGGGAAATTAGACGCGAAATGACACTGCAAAGGCCTTCCAACAGGCTTGGAAAAGTGTGTTCTATATCTCTGCCAAACAGACTCCCCGGAGGTTGAGCTTTCAGAAGCAAGTTTAACTCTTAGGGTGGAAGCAGCAGAATGTGCCTCTCACATCTAGCCTGTAGGAATTCAGGTTGGCAAGTTCTATGAGGAAGCCCATTGCTGCCTATGGTTGAAACGGCATGGGAGATTTCAGTTTCAAAATCTCTGTGAAAAAGCGTCAGAGAAGCTTCTCCGTTTAGAATCCAGCATATCTCACTGAACCGAAGAAGTGGTAGTTAGAAGGGAGTTAGAGCTGCAAGCAGTTTGGTTTGGGAAATTACACGCGAAAGGAAACTGCAAAGGCCTTCCAACAGGCTTGGAAAAGTGTGTTCTATATCTCTGCCAAACAGACTCCCCGGAGGTTGAGCTTTCAGAAGCTAGTTTAACCCTAAGGGAGGAAGCAGCAGAATGTGCCTCTCACATCTAGCCTGTAGGAATTCAGGTTGTCAAGTTCTATGGGGAAGCCCATTGCTGCCTATGGTGGAAACGGCATGGGAGATTTCAGTTTCAAAATCTCTGTGAAAAAGCGTCAGAGAAGCTTCTCCGTTTAGAATCCAGCATATCTCACTGAACCGAAGAAGTGGTTGTTAGAAGGGAGTTAGAGCTGCAAGCAGTTTGGTTTGGGAAATTAGATGCGAAATGACACTGCAAAGGCCTTCCAACAGGCTTGGAAAAGTGTGTTCTATATCTCTGCCAAACAGACTCCCCGGAGGTTGAGCTTTCAGAAGCAACTTTAACTCTAAGGGAGGAAGCAGCAGAATGTGCCTCTCACATCTAGCCTGTAGGAATTCAGGTTGGCAAGTTCTATGGGGAAGCCCATTGCTGCCTATGGTGGAAACGGCATGGGAGATTTCAGTTTCAAAATCTCTGTGAAAAAGCGTCAGAGAAGCTTCCCCGTTTAGAATCCAGCATATCTCACTGAACCGAAGAAGTGGTAGTTAGAAGGGAGTTAGAGCTGCAAGCAGTTTGGTTTGGAAAATTAGACGCGAAATCACACTGCAAATGCCTTCCAAAAGGCTTGGAAAAGTGTGTTCTATATCGCTGCCAAACAGACTCCCCGGAGGTGGAGCTTTCAGAAGCTAGCTTAACTCTAAGGGAGGAAGCAGCAGAATGTGCCTCTCACATCTAGCCTGTAGGAATTCAGGTTGGCAAGTTCTATGGGGAAGCCCATTGCTGCCTATGGTGGAAACGGCATGGGTGATTTCAGTTTCAAAATCTCTGTGAAAAAGAGTCAGAGAAGCTTCTCCGTTTAGAATCCAGCATATCTCACAGAACCGAAGAAGTGGTTGTTAGAAGGGAGTTAGAGCTGCAAGCAGTTTGGTTTGGGAAATTAGACGCGAAATGACACTGCAAATGCCTTCCAACAGGCTTGGAAAAGTGTGTTCTATATCTCTGCCAAACAGAGTCCCCGGAGGTTGAGCTTTCAGAAGCTAGTTTAACTCTAAGGGAGGAAGCAGCAGAATGTGCCTCTCACATCTAGCCTGTAGGAATTCAGGTTGGCAAGTTCTATGGGGAAGCCCATTGCTGCCTATGGTGGAAACGGCATGGGAGATTTCAGTTTCAAAATCTCTGTGAAAAAGCGTCAGAGAAGCTTCTCCGTTTGAATCCAGCATATCTCACTGAACCGAAGAAGTGGTAGTTAGAAGGGAGTTAGAGCTGCAAGCAGTTTGGTTTGGGAAATTAGACGCGAAATGACACTGCAAAGGCCTTCCAACAGGCTTGGAAAAGTGTGTTCTATATCTCTGCCAAACAGACTCCCCGGAGGTTGAGCTGTCAGAAGCAAGTTTAACTCTAAGGGAGGAAGCAGCAGAATGTGCCTCTCACATCTAGCCTGTAGGAATTCAGGTTGGCAAGTTGTTTAGGGAAGCCCATAGCTGCCTATGGTGGAAACGGCATGGGAGATTTCAGTTTCAAAATCTCTGTGAAAAAGCGTCAGAGAAGCTTCTCCGTTTAGAATCCAGCATATCTCACTGAACCGAAGAAGTGGTAGTTAGAAGGGAGTTAGAGCTGCAAGCAGTTTGGTTTGGGAAATTAGACGCGAAATGACACTGCAAATGCCTTCCAACAGGCTTGGAAAAGTGTGTTCTATATCTCTGCCAAACAGACTCCCCGGAGGTTGAGATTTCAGAAGCAAGTTTAACTCTTAGGGTGGAAGCAGCAGAATGTGCCTCTCACATCTAGCCTGTAGGAATTCAGGTTGGCAAGTTCTATGGGGAAGCCCATTGCTGCCTATGGTGCAAACGGCATGGGAGATTTCAGTTTCAAAATCTCTGTGAAAAAGCGTCAGAGAAGCTTCTCCGTTTAGAATCCAGCATATCTCACTGAACCGAAGAAGTGGTAGTTAGAAGGGAGTTAGAGCTGCAAGCAGTTTGGTTTGGGAAATTAGACGCGAAATGAAACTGCAAATGCCTTCCAACAGGCTTGGAAAATTGTGTTCTATATCTCTGCCAAACAGACTCCCCGGAGGTTGAGCTTTCAGAAGCAAGTTTAACTCTAAGAGAGGAAGCAGCAGAATGTGCCTCTCACATCTAGCCTGTAGGAATTCAGGTTGGCAAGTTCTATGGGGAAGCCCATTGCTGCCTATGGTGGAAACGGCATGGGAGATTTCAGTTTCAAAATCTCTGTGAAAAAGCGTCAGAGAAGCTTCCCCGTTTAGAATCCAGCATATCTCACTGAACCGAAGAAGTGGTAGTTAGAAGGGAGTTAGAGCTGCAAGCAGTTTGGTTTGGAAAATTAGACGCGAAATCACACTGCAAATGCCTTCCAAAAGGCTTGGAAAAGTGTGTTCTATATCGCTGCCAAACAGACTCCCCGGAGGTGGAGCTTTCAGAAGCTAGCTTAACTCTAAGGGAGGAAGCAGCAGAATGTGCCTCTCACATCTAGCCTGTAGGAATTCAGGTTGGCAAGTTCTATGGGGAAGCCCATTGCTGCCTATGGTGGAAACGGCATGGGAGATTTCAGTTTCAAAATCTCTGTGAAAAAGAGTCAGAGAAGCTTCTCCGTTTAGAATCCAGCATATCTCACAGAATCGAAGAAGTGGTTGTTAGAAGGGAGTTAGAGCTGCAAGCAGTTTGGTTTGGAAAATTAGACGCGAAATGACACTGCAAAGGCCTTCCAACAGGCTTGGAAAAGTGTGTTCTATATCTCTGCCAAACAGACTCCCCGGAGGTTGAGCTTTCAGAAGCTAGTTTAACTCTAAGGGAGGAAGCAGCAGAATGTGCCTCTCACATCTAGCCTGTAGGAATTCAGGTTGGCAAGTTCTATGGGGAAGCCCATTGCTGCCTATGGCGGAAACGGCATGGGAGATTTCAGTTTCAAAATCTCTGTGAAAAAGCGTCAGAGAAGATTCTCAGTTTAGAATCCTGCATATCTCACTGAACCGAAGAAGTGGTAGTTAGAAGGGAGTTAGAGCTGCAAGCAGTTTGGTTTGCGAAATTAGACGCGAAAGGACACTGCAAAGGCCTTCCAACAGGCTTGGAAAAGTGTGTTCTATATCTCTGCCAAACAGACTCCCCGGAGGTTGAGCTTTCAGAAGCTAGTTTAACCCTAAGGGAGGAAGCAGCAGAATGTGCCTCTCACATCTAGCCTGTAGGAATTCAGGTTGGCAAGTTCTATGGGGAAGCCCATTGCTGCCTATGGTGCAAACGGCATGGGAGATTTCAGTTTCAAAATCTCTGTGAAAAAGCGTCAGAGAAGCTTCTCCGTTTAGAATCCAGCATATCTCACTGAACCGAAGAAGTGGTAGTTAGAAGGGAGTTAGAGCTGCAAGCAGTTTGGTTTGGGAAATTAGACGCGAAATGAAACTGCAAATGCCTTCCAACAGGCTTGGAAAAGTGTGTTCTATATCTCTGCCAAACAAACTCCCCGGAGGTTGAGCTTTCAGAAGCTAGTTTAACTCTAAGGGAGGAAGCAGCACAATGTGCCTCTCACATCTAGCCTGTAGGAATTCAGGTTGGCAAGTTCTATGGGGAAGCCCATTGCTGCCTATGGTGGAAACGGCATGGGAGATTTCAGTTTCAAAATCTCTGTGAAAAAGCGTCAGAGAAGCTTCTCCGTTCAGAATCCAACATATCTCACTGAACCGAAGAAGTGGTAGTTAGAAGGGAGTTAGAGCTGCAAGCAGTTTGGTTTGGGAAATTAGACGCGAAATGAAACTGCAAATGCCTTCAAACAGGCTTGGAAAAATGTGTTCTATATCTCTGCCAAACAGACTCCCCGGAGGTTGAGCTTTCAGAAGCTAGTTTAACACTAAGGGAGGAAGCAGCAGAATGTGCCTCTCACATCTAGCCTGTAGGAATTCAGGTTGGCAAGTTCTATGGGGAAGCCCATTGCTGCCTATGGTGGAAACGGCATGGGAGATTTCAGTTTCAAAATCTCTGTGAAAAAGCGTCAGAGAAGCTTCTCCGTTTAGAATCCAGCATATCTCACTGAACTGAAGAAGTGGTAGTTAGAAGGGTTTTAGAGCTGCAAGCAGTTTGGTTTGGGAAATTAGACGCGAAATGAAACTGCAAATGCCTTCCAACAGGCTTGGAAAAGTGTGTTCTATATCTCTGCCAAACAGACTCCCCGGAGGTTGAGCTTTCAGAAGCAAGTTTAACTCTAAGGGAGGAAGCAGCAGAATGTGCCTCTCACATCTAGCCTGTAGGAATTCTGGTTGGCAAGTTCTATGGGGAAGCCCATTGCTGCCTATGGTGGAAACGGCATGGGAGATTTCAGTTACAAAGTCTCTGTGAAAAAGCGTCAGAGAAGCTTCTCCGTTTAGAATCCCGCATATCTCACTGAACCGAAGAAGTGGTAGTTAGAAGGGAGTTAGAGCTGCAAGCAGTTTGGTTTGGGAAATTAGACGCGAAATGAAACTGCAAATGCCTTCCAACAGGCTTGGAAAAGTGTGTTCTATATCTCGGCCAAACAGACTCCCCGGAGGTTGAGCTTTCAGAAGCTAGTTTAACTCTAAGGGAGGAAGCAGCAGAATGTGCCTCTCACATCTAGCCTGTAGGAATTCAGGTTGGCAAGTTCTATGGGGAAGCCCATTGCTGCCTATGGTGGAAACGGCATGGGAGATTTCAGTTTCAAAATCTCTGTGAAAAAGCGTCAGAGAAGCTTCTCCGTTTAGAATCCAGCATATCTCACTGAACCGAAGAAGTGGTAGTTAGAAGGGAGTTAGAGCTGCAAGCAGTTTGGTTTGGGAAATTAGATGCGAAATGACACTGCAAAGGCCTTCCAACAGGCTTGGAAAAGTGTGTTCTATATCTCTGCCAAACAGACTCCCCGGAGGTTGAGCTTTCAGAAGCAAGCTTAACTCTTAGGGAGGAAGCAGCAGAATGTGCCTCTCACATCTAGCCTGTAGGAATTCAGGTTGGCAAGTTCTATGGGGAAGCCCATTGCTGCCTATGGTGGAAACGGCATGGGAGATTTCAGTTTCAAAATCTCTGTGAAAAAGCGTCAGAGAAGCTTCTCCGTTTAGAATCCAGCATATCTCACTGAACCGAAGAAGTGCTAGTTAGAAGGCAGTTAGAGCTGCAAGCAGTTTGGTTTGGGAAATTAGACGCGAAATGACACTGCAAATGCCTTCCAACACGCTTGGAAAAGTGTGTTCTAGATCTCTGCCAAACAGACTCCCCGGAGGTTGAGCTTTCAGAAGCTAGTTTAACTCTAAGGGAGGAAGCAGCAGAATGTGCCTCTCACATCTAGCCTGTAGGAATTCAGGTTGGCAAGTTCTATGGGGAAGCCCATTGCTGCCTATGGTGGAAATGGCATGGGAGATTTCAGTTTCAAAATCTCTGTGAAAAAGCGTCAGAGAAGCTTCTCCGTTCAGAATCCAGCATATCTCACTGAACCGAAGAAGTGGTAGTTAGAAGGGAGTTAGAGCTGCAAGCAGTTTGGTTTGGGAAATTAGATGCGAAATGACACTGCAAAGGCCTTCCAACAGGCTTGGAAAAGTGTGTTCTATATCTCTGCCAAACAGACTCCCCGGAGGTTGAGCTTTCAGAAGCAAGTTTAACTCTAAGGGAGGAAGCAGCAGAATGTGCCTCTCACTTCTAGCCTGTAGGAATTCAGGTTGGCAAGTTCTATGTCGAAGCCCATTGCTGCCTATGGTGGAAACGGCATGGGAGATTTCAGTTTCAAAATCTCTGTGAAAAAGCGTCAGAGAAGCTTCTCCGTTTAGAATCCAGCATATCTCACTGAACCGAAGAAGTGGTAGTTAGAAGGGAGTTAGAGCTGCAAGCAGTTTGGTTTGGGAAATTAGATGCGAAATGACACTGCAAAGGCCTTCCAACAGGCTTGGAAAAGTGTGTTCTATATCTCTGCCAAACAGACTCCCCGGAGGTTGAGCTTTCAGAAGCAAGCTTAACTCTTAGGGAGGAAGCAGCAGAATGTGCCTCTCACATCTAGCCTGTAGGAATTCAGGTTGGCAAGTTCTATGGGGAAGCCCATTGCTGCCTATGGTGGAAACGGCATGGGAGATTTCAGTTTCAAAATCTCTGTGAAAAAGCGTCAGAGAAGCTTCTCCGTTTAGAATCCAGCATATCTCACTGAACCGAAGAAGTGGTAGTTAGAAGGCAGTTAGAGCTGCAAGCAGTTTGGTTTGGGAAATTAGACGCGAAATGAAACTGCAAATGCCTTCCAACAGGCTTGGAAACGTGTGTTCTATATCTCTGCCAAACAGACTCCCCGGAGGATGAGCTTTCAGAAGCAAGTTTAACTCTAAGGGAGGAAGCAGCAGAATGTGCCTCTCACATCTAGCCTGTAGGAATTCAGGTTGGCAAGTTCTATGGGGAAGCCCATTGGCGCCTTCCTTGGAAACTGGTTTGGAAATTTCAGTTTCAAAATCTCTGTGAAAAAGCGTCAGAGAAGCTTCCCCGTTTAGAATCCAGCATATCTCACAGAACCGAAGAAGTGGTAGCTAGAAGGGAGTTAGAGCTGCAAGCAGTTTGGTTTGGGAAATTAGACGCGAAATGACACTGCAAAGGCCTTCCAACAGGCTTGGAAAAGTGTGTTCTATATCTCTGCCAAACAGACTCCCCGGAGGTTGAGCTTTCAGAAGCAAGTTTAACTCTTAGGGCGGAAGCAGCAGAATGTGCCTCTCACATCTAGCCTGTAGGAATTCAGGTTGGCAAGTTCTATGGGGAAGCCCATTGCTGCCTATGGTTGAAACGGCATGGGAGATTTCAGTTTCAAAATCTCTGTGAAAAAGCGTCAGAGAAGCTTCTCCGTTTAGAATCCAGCATATCTCACTGAACCGAAGAAGTGGTAGTTAGAAGGGAGTTAGAGCTGCAAGCAGTTTGGTTTGGGAAATTACACGCGAAAGGAAACTGCAAAGGCCTTCCAACAGGCTTGGAAAAGTGTGTTCTATATCTCTGCCAAACAGACTCCCCGGAGGTTGAGCTTTCAGAAGCTAGTTTAACCCTAAGGGAGGAAGCAGCAGAATGTGCCTCTCACATCTAGCCTGTAGGAATTCAGGTTGTCAAGTTCTATGGGGAAGCCCATTGCTGCCTATGGTGGAAACGGCATGGGAGATTTCAGTTTCAAAATCTCTGTGAAAAAGCGTCAGAGAAGCTTCTCCGTTTAGAATCCAGCATATCTCACTGAACCGAAGAAGTGGTTGTTAGAAGGGAGTTAGAGCTGCAAGCAGTTTGGTTTGGGAAATTAGATGCGAAATGACACTGCAAAGGCCTTCCAACAGGCTTGGAAAAGTGTGTTCTATATCTCTGCCAAACAGACTCCCCGGAGGTTGAGCTTTCAGAAGCAACTTTAACTCTAAGGGAGGAAGCAGCAGAATGTGCCTCTCACATCTAGCCTGTAGGAATTCAGGTTGGCAAGTTCTATGGGGAAGCCCATTGCTGCCTATGGCGGAAACGGCATGGGAGATTTCAGTTTCAAAATCTCTGTGAAAAAGCGTCAGAGAAGATTCTCCGTTTAGAATCCTGCATATCTCACTGAACCGAAGAAGTGGTAGTTAGAAGGGAGTTAGAGCTGCAAGCAGTTTGGTTTGGGAAATTAGACGAGAAATGAAACTGCAAATGCCTTCCAACACTCTTGGAAAAGTGTGTTCTATATCTCTGCCAAACAGACTCCCCGGAGGTTGAGCTTTCAGAAGCAAGTTTAACTCTAAGGGAGGAAGCAGCAGAATGTGCCTCTCACATCTAGCCTGTAGGAATTCAGGTTGGCAAGTTCTATGTCGAAGCCCATTGCTGCCTATGGTGGAAACGGCATGGGAGATTTCAGTTTCAAAATCTCTGTGAAAAAGCGTCAGAGAAGCTTCTCCGTTTAGAATCCAGCATATCTCACTGAACCGAAGAAGTGGTAGTTAGAAGGGAGTTAGAGCTGCAAGCAGTTTGGTTTGGGAAATTAGATGCGAAATGACACTGCAAAGGCCTTCCAACAGGCTTGGAAAAGTGTGTTCTATATCTCTGCCAAACAGACTCCCCGGAGGTTGAGCTTTCAGAAGCAAGCTTAACTCTTAGGCAGGAAGCAGCAGAATGTGCCTCTCACATCTAGCCTGTAGGAATTCAGGTTGGCAAGTTCTATGGGGAAGCCCATTGCTGCCTATGGTGGAAACGGCATGGGAGATTTCAGTTTCAAAATCTCTGTGAAAAAGCGTCAGAGAAGCTTCTCCGTTTAGAATCCAGCATATCTCACTGAACCGAAGAAGTGGTAGTTAGAAGGGAGTTAGAGCTGCAAGCAGTTTGGTTTGGGAAATTAGACGCGAAATGAAACTGCAAAGGCCTTCCAACAGGCTTGGAAAAGTGTGTTCTATATCTCTGCCAAACAGACTCCCCAGAGTTTGAGCTTTCAGAAGCACGCTTAACTCTTAGGGAGGAAGCAGCAGAATGTGCCTCTCACATCTAGCCTGTAGGAATTCAGGTTGCCAAGTTCTATGGGGAAGCCCATTGCTGCCTATGGTGGAAACGGCATGGGAGATATCAGTTTCAAAATCTCTGTGAAAAAGCGTCAGAGAAGCTTCTCCGTTTAGAATCCAGCATATCTCACTGAACCGAAGAAGTGGTAGTTAGAAGTCAGTTAGAGCTGCAAGCAGTTTGGTTTGGGAAATTAGACGCGAAATGAAACTGCAAATACCTTCCAACACTCTTGGAAAAGTGTGTTCTATATCTCTGCCAAACAGACTCCCCGGAGGTTGAGCTTTCAGAAGCAAGTTTAACTCTAAGGGAGGAAGCAGCAGAATGTGCCTCTCACTTCTAGCCTGTAGGAATTCAGGTTGGCAAGTTCTATGTCGAAGCCCATTGCTGCCTATGGTGGAAACGGCATGGGAGATTTCAGTTTCAAAATCTCTGTGAAAAAGCGTCAGAGAAGCTTCCCCGTTTAGAATCCAGCATATCTCACAGAACCGAAGAAGTGGTAGTTAGAAGGGAGTTAGAGCTGCAAGCAGTTTGGTTTGGGAAATTAGACGTGAAATGACACTGCAAAGGCCTTCCAACAGGCTTGGAAAAGTGTGTTCTATATCTCTGCCAAACAGACTCCCCGGAGGTTGAGCTTTCAGAAGCAAGTTTAACTCTTAGGGTGGAAGCAGCAGAATGTGCCTCTCACATCTAGCCTGTAGGAATTCAGGTTGGCAAGTTCTATGGGGAAGCCCATTGCTGCCTATGGTGCAAACGGCATGGGAGATTTCAGTTTCAAAATCTCTGTGAAAAAGCGTCAGAGAAGCTTCTCCGTTTAGAATCCAGCATATCTCACTGAACCGAAGAAGTGGTAGTTAGAAGGGAGTTAGAGCTGCAAGCAGTTTGGTTTGGGAAATTAGACGCGAAATGAAACTGCAAATGCCTTCCAACAGGCTTGGAAAAGTGTGTTCTATATCTCTGCCAAACAGACTCCCCGGAGGTTGAGCTTTCAGAAGCAAGTTTAACTCTAAGAGAGGAAGCAGCAGAATGTGCCTCTCACATCTAGCCTGTAGGAATTCAGGTTGGCAAGTTCTATGGGGAAGCCCATTGCTGCCTATGGTGGAAACGGCATGGGAGATTTCAGTTTCAAAATCTCTGTGAAAAAGCGTCAGAGAAGCTTCCCCGTTTAGAATCCAGCATATCTCACTGAACCGAAGAAGTGGTAGTTAGAAGGGAGTTAGAGCTGCAAGCAGTTTGGTTTGGAAAATTAGACGCGAAATCACACTGCAAATGCCTTCCAAAAGGCTTGGAAAAGTGTGTTCTATATCGCTGCCAAACAGACTCCCCGGAGGTTGAGCTTTCAGAAGCTAGCTTAACTCTAAGGGAGGAAGCAGCAGAATGTGCCTCTCACATCTAGCCTGTAGGAATTCAGGTTGGCAAGTTCTATGGGGAAGCCCATTGCTGCCTATGGTGGAAACGGCATGGGAGATTTCAGTTTCAAAATCTCTGTGAAAAAGAGTCAGAGAAGCTTCTCCGTTTAGAATCCAGCATATCTCACAGAACCGAAGAAGTGGTTGTTAGAAGGGAGTTAGAGCTGCAAGCAGTTTGGTTTGGAAAATTAGACGCGAAATGACACTGCAAAGGCCTTCCAACAGGCTTGGAAAAGTGTGTTCTATATCTCTGCCAAACAGACTCCCCGGAGGTTGAGCTTTCAGAAGCAACTTTAACTCTAAGGGAGGAAGCAGCAGAATGTGCCTCTCACATCTAGCCTGTAGGAATTCAGGTTGGCAAGTTCTATGGGGAAGCCCATTGCTGCCTATGGTGGAAACGGCATGGGAGATTTCAGTTTCAAAATCTCTGTGAAAAAGAGTCAGAGAAGCTTCTCCGTTTAGAATCCAGCATATCTCACAGAACCGAAGAAGTGGTTGTTAGAAGGGAGTTAGAGCTGCAAGCAGTTTGGTTTGGAAAATTAGACGCGAAATGACACTGCAAAGGCCTTCCAACAGGCTTGGAAAAGTGTGTTCTATATCTCTGCCAAACAGACTCCCCGGAGGTTGAGCTTTCAGAAGCAAGTTTAACTCTAAGGGAGGAAGCAGCAGAATGTGCCTCTCACTTCTAGCCTGTAGGAATTCAGGTTGGCAAGTTCTATGTCGAAGCCCATTGCTGCCTATGGTCGAAACGGCATGGGAGATTTCAGTTTCAAAATCTCTGTGAAAAAGCGTCAGAGAAGCTTCCCCGTTTAGAATCCAGCATATCTCACAGAACCGAAGAAGTGGTAGTTAGAAGGGAGTTAGAGCTGCAAGCAGTTTGGTTTGGGAAATTAGACGTGAAATGACACTGCAAAGGCCTTCCAACAGGCTTGGAAAAGTGTGTTCTATATCTCTGCCAAACAGACTCCCCGGAGGTTGAGCTTTCAGAAGCAAGTTTAACTCTTAGGGTGGAAGCAGCAGAATGTGCCTCTCACATCTAGCCTGTAGGAATTCAGGTTGGCAAGTTCTATGGGGAAGCCCATTGCTGCCTATGGTTGAAACGGCATGGGAGATTTCAGTTTCAAAATCTCTGTGAAAAAGCGTCAGAGAAGCTTCTCCGTTTAGAATCCAGCATATCTCACTGAACCGAAGAAGTGGTAGTTAGAAGGGAGTTAGAGCTGCAAGCAGTTTGGTTTGCGAAATTAGACGCGAAAGGACACTGCAAAGGCCTTCCAACAGGCTTGGAAAAGTGTGTTCTATATCTCTGCCAAACAGACTCCCCAGAGGTTGAGCTTTCAGAAGCTAGTTTAACCCTAAGGGAGGAAGCAGCAGAATGTGCCTCTCACATCTAGCCTGTAGGAATTCAGGTTGGCAAGTTCTATGGGGAAGCCCATTGCTGCCTATGGTGGAAACGGCATGGGAGATTTCAGTTTCAAAATCTCTGTGAAAAAGCGTCAGAGAAGCTTCCCCGTTTAGAATCCAGCATATCTCACTGAACCGAAGAAGTGGTAGTTAGAAGGGAGTTAGAGCTGCAAGCAGTTTGGTTTGGAAAATTAGACGCGAAATCACACTGCAAATGCCTTCCAAAAGGCTTGGAAAAGTGTGTTCTATATCGCTGCCAAACAGACTCCCCGGAGGTGGAGCTTTCAGAAGCTAGCTTAACTCTAAGGGAGGAAGCAGCAGAATGTGCCTCTCACATCTAGCCTGTAGGAATTCAGGTTGGCAAGTTCTATGGGGAAGCCCATTGCTGCCTATGGTGGAAACGGCATGGGTGATTTCAGTTTCAAAATCTCTGTGAAAAAGAGTCAGAGAAGCTTCTCCGTTTAGAATCCTGCATATCTCACAGAACCGAAGAAGTGGAAGTTAGAAGGGAGTTAGAGCTGCAAGCAGTTTGGTTTGGGAAATTAGACGCGAAATGACACTGCAAAGGCCTTCCAACAGGCTTGGAAAAGTGTGTTCTATATCTCTGCCAAACAGACTCCCCGGAGGTTGAGCTTTCAGAAGCTAGTTTAACTCTAAGGGAGGAAGCAGCAGAATGTGCCTCTCACATCTAGCCTGTAGGAATTCTGGTTGGCAAGTTCTATTGGGAAGCCCATTGGCGCCTTCCTTGGAAACTGGTTTGGAAATTTCAGTTTCAAAATCTCTGTGAAAAAGCGTCAGAGAAGCTTCCCCGTTTAGAATCCAGCATATCTCACAGAACCGAAGAAGTGGTAGTTAGAAGGGAGTTAGAGCTGCAAGCAGTTTGGTTTGGGAAATTAGACGCGAAATGACACTGCAAAGGCCTTCCAACAGGCTTGGAAAAGTGTGTTCTATATCTCTGCCAAACAGATTCCCCGGAGGTTGAGCTTTCAGAAGCAAGTTTAACTCTTAGGGTGGAAGCAGCAGAATGTGCCTCTCACATCTAGCCTGTAGGAATTCAGGTTGGCAAGTTCTATGTCGAAGCCCATTGCTGCCTATGGTGGAAACGGCATGGGAGATTTCAGTTACAAAGTCTCTGTGAAAAAGCGTCAGAGAAGCTTCTCCGTTTCGAATCCCGCATATCTCACTGAACCGAAGAAGTGGTAGTTAGAAGGGAGTTAGAGCTGCAAGCAGTTTGGTTTGGGAAATTAGACGCGAAATGACACTGCAAAGGCCTTCCAACAGGCTTGGAAAAGTGTGTTCTATATCTCTGCCAAACAGACTCCCCGGAGGTTGAGCTTTCAGAAGCTAGTTTAACTCTAAGGGAGGAAGCAGCAGAATGTGCCTCTCACATCTAGCCTGTAGGAATTCAGGTTGGCAAGTTCTATGGGGAAGCCCATTGCTGCCTATGGTGGAAACGGCATGGGAGATTTCAGTTTCAAAATCTCTGTGAAAAAGCGTCAGAGAAGCTTCTCCGTTTAGAATCCAGCATATCTCACTGAACCGAAGAAGTGGTAGTTAGAAGGGTTTTAGAGCTGCAAGCAGTTTGGTTTGGGAAATTAGACGCGAAATGAAACTGCAAATGCCTTCCAACAGGCTTGGAAAAGTGTGTTCTATATCTCTGCCAAACAGACTCCCCGGAGGTTGAGCTTTCAGAAGCAAGTTTAACTCTAAGGGAGGAAGCAGCAGAATGTGCCTCTCACATCTAGCCTGTAGGAATTCTGGTTGGCAAGTTCTATGGGGAAGCCCATTGCTGCCTATGGTGGAAACGGCATGGGAGATTTCAGTTACAAAGTCTCTGTGAAAAAGCGTCAGAGAAGCTTCTCCGTTTAGAATCCCGCATATCTCACTGAACCGAAGAAGTGGTAGTTAGAAGGGAGTTAGAGCTGCAAGCAGTTTGGTTTGGGAAATTAGACGCGAAATGACACTGCAAAGGCCTTCCAACAGGCTTGGAAAAGTGTGTTCTATATCTCTGCCAAACAGACTCCCCGGAGGTTGAGCTTTCAGAAGCTAGTTTAACTCTAAGGGAGGAAGCAGCAGAATGTGCCTCTCACATCTAGCCTGTAGGAATTCAGGTTGCCAAGTTCTATGGGGAAGCCCATTGCTGCCTATGGTGGAAACGGCATGGGAGATTTCAGTTTCAAAATCTCTGTGAAAAAGCGTCAGAGAAGCTTCTCCGTTTAGAATCCAGCATATCTCACTGAACCGAAGAAGTGGTAGTTAGAAGGCAGTTAGAGCTGCAAGCAGTTTGGTTTGGGAAATTAGACGCGAAATGAAACTGCAAATGCCTTCCAACAGGCTTGGAAAAGTGTGTTCTATATCTCTGCCAAACAAACTCCCCGGAGGTTGAGCTTTCAGAAGCTAGTTTAACTCTAAGGGAGGAAGCAGCACAATGTGCCTCTCACATCTAGCCTGTAGGAATTCAGGTTGGCAAGTTCTATGGGGAAGCCCATTGCTGCCTATGGTGGAAACGGCATGGGAGATTTCAGTTTCAAAATCTCTGTGAAAAAGCGTCAGAGAAGCTTCTCCGTTCAGAATCCAACATATCTCACTGAACCGAAGAAGTGGTAGTTAGAAGGGAGTTAGAGCTGCAAGCAGTTTGGTTTGGGAAATTAGACGCGAAATGAAACTGCAAATGCCTTCAAACAGGCTTGGAAAAATGTGTTCTATATCTCTGCCAAACAGACTCCCCGGAGGTTGAGCTTTCAGAAGCTAGTTTAACTCTAAGGGAGGAAGCAGCAGAATGTGCCTCTCACATCTAGCCTGTAGGAATTCAGTTTGGCAAGTTCTATGGGGAAGCCCATTGCTGCCTATGGTGGAAACGGCATGGGAGATTTCAGTTTCAAAATCTCTGTGAAAAAGCGTCAGAGAAGCTTCTCCGTTTAGAATCCAGCATATCTCACTGAACCGAAGAAGTGGTAGTTAGAAGGGTTTTAGAGCTGCAAGCAGTTTGGTTTGGGAAATTAGACGCGAAATGAAACTGCAAATGCCTTCCAACAGGCTTGGAAAAGTGTGTTCTATATCTCTGCCAAACAGACTCCCCGGAGGTTGAGCTTTCAGAAGCAAGTTTAACTCTAAGGGAGGAAGCAGCAGAATGTGCCTCTCACATCTAGCCTGTAGGAATTCTGGTTGGCAAGTTCCATGGGGAAGCCCATTGATGCCTATGGTGGAAACGGCATGGGAGATTTCAGTTACAAAGTCTCTGTGAAAAAGCGTCAGAGAAGCTTCTCCGTTTAGAATCCCGCATATCTCACTGAACCGAAGAAGTGGTAGTTAGAAGGGAGTTAGAGCTGCAAGCAGTTTGGTTTGGGAAATTAGACGCGAAATGACACTGCAAAGGCCTTCCAACAGGCTTGGAAAAGTGTGTTCTATATCTCTGCCAAACAGACTCCCCGGAGGTTGAGCTTTCAGAAGCTAGTTTAACTCTAAGGGAGGAAGCAGCAGAATGTGCCTCTCACATCTAGCCTGTGGGAATTCAGGTTGGCAAGTTCTATTGGGAAGCCCATTGGCGCCTTCCTTGGAAACTGGTTTGGAAATTTCAGTTTCAAAATCTCTGTGAAAAAGCGTCAGAGAAGCTTCCCCGTTTAGAATCCAGCATATCTCACAGAACCGAAGAAGTGGTAGTTAGAAGGGAGTTAGAGCTGCAAGCAGTTTGGTTTGGGAAATTAGACGCGAAATGACACTGCAAAGGCCTTCCAACAGGCTTGGAAAAGTGTGTTCTATATCTCTGCCAAACAGATTCCCCGGAGGTTGAGCTTTCAGAAGCAAGTTTAACTCTTAGGGTGGAAGCAGCAGAATGTGCCTCTCACATCTAGCCTGTAGGAATTCAGGTTGGCAAGTTCTATGGGGAAGCCCATTGCTGCCTATGGTTGAAACGGCATGGGAGATTTCAGTTACAAAGTCTCTGTGAAAAAGCGTCAGAGAAGCTTCTCCGTTTCGAATACCGCATATCTCACTGAACCGAAGAAGTGGTAGTTAGAAGGGAGTTAGAGCTGCAAGCAGTTTGGTTTGGGAAATTAGACGCGAAATGACACTGCAAAGGCCTTCCAACAGGCTTGGAAAAGTGTGTTCTATATCTCTGCCAAACAGACTCCCCGGAGGTTGAGCTTTCAGAAGCTAGTTTAACTCTAAGGGAGGAAGCAGCAGAATGTGCCTCTCACATCTAGCCTGTAGGAATTCAGGTTGGCAAGTTCTATGGGGAAGCCCATTGCTGCCTATGGTGGAAACGGCATGGGAGATTTCAGTTTCAAAATCTCTGTGAAAAAGCGTCAGAGAAGCTTCTCCGTTTAGAATCCAGCATATCTCACTGAACCGAAGAAGTGGTAGTTAGAAGGGTTTTAGAGCTGCAAGCAGTTTGGTTTGGGAAATTAGACGCGAAATGAAACTGCAAATGCCTTCCAACAGGCTTGGAAAAGTGTGTTCTATATCTCTGCCAAACAGACTCCCCGGAGGTTGAGCTTTCAGAAGCAAGTTTAACTCTAAGGGAGGAAGCAGCAGAATGTGCCTCTCACATCTAGCCTGTAGGAATTCTGGTTGGCAAGTTCTATGGGGAAGCCCATTGCTGCCTATGGTGGAAACGGCATGGGAGATTTCAGTTACAAAGTCTCTGTGAAAAAGCGTCAGAGAAGCTTCTCCGTTTAGAATCCCGCATATCTCACTGAACCGAAGAAGTGGTAGTTAGAAGGGAGTTAGAGCTGCAAGCAGTTTGGTTTGGGAAATTAGACGCGAAATGACACTGCAAAGGCCTTCCAACAGGCTTGGAAAAGTGTGTTCTATATCTCTGCCAAACAGACTCCCCGGAGGTTGAGCTTTCAGAAGCTAGTTTAACTCTAAGGGAGGAAGCAGCAGAATGTGCCTCTCACATCTAGCCTGTAGGAATTCAGGTTGCCAAGTTCTATGGGGAAGCCCATTGCTGCCTATGGTGGAAACGGCATGGGAGATTTCAGTTTCAAAATCTCTGTGAAAAAGCGTCAGAGAAGCTTCTCCGTTTAGAATCCAGCATATCTCACTGAACCGAAGAAGTGGTAGTTAGAAGGCAGTTAGAGCTGCAAGCAGTTTGGTTTGGGAAATTAGACGCGAAATGAAACTGCAAATGCCTTCCAACAGGCTTGGAAAAGTGTGTTCTATATCTCTGCCAAACAAACTCCCCGGAGGTTGAGCTTTCAGAAGCTAGTTTAACTCTAAGGGAGGAAGCAGCACAATGTGCCTCTCACATCTAGCCTGTAGGAATTCAGGTTGGCAAGTTCTATGGGGAAGCCCATTGCTGCCTATGGTGGAAACGGCATGGGAGATTTCAGTTTCAAAATCTCTGTGAAAAAGCGTCAGAGAAGCTTCTCCGTTCAGAATCCAACATATCTCACTGAACCGAAGAAGTGGTAGTTAGAAGGGAGTTAGAGCTGCAAGCAGTTTGGTTTGGGAAATTAGACGCGAAATGAAACTGCAAATGCCTTCAAACAGGCTTGGAAAAATGTGTTCTATATCTCTGCCAAACAGACTCCCCGGAGGTTGAGCTTCCAGAAGCTAGTTTAACTCTAAGGGAGGAAGCAGCAGAATGTGCCTCTCACATCTAGCCTGTAGGAATTCAGGTTGGCAAGTTCTATGGGGAAGCCCATTGCTGCCTATGGTGGAAACGGCATGGGAGATTTCAGTTTCAAAATCTCTGTGAAAAAGCGTCAGAGAAGCTTCTCCGTTTAGAATCCAGCATATCTCACTGAACCGAAGAAGTGGTAGTTAGAAGGGTTTTAGAGCTGCAAGCAGTTTGGTTTGGGAAATTAGACGCGAAATGAAACTGCAAATGCCTTCCAACAGGCTTGGAAAAGTGTGTTCTATATCTCTGCCAAACAGACTCCCCGGAGGTTGAGCTTTCAGAAGCAAGTTTAACTCTAAGGGAGGAAGCAGCAGAATGTGCCTCTCACATCTAGCCTGTAGGAATTCTGGTTGGCAAGTTCCATGGGGAAGCCCATTGATGCCTATGGTGGAAACGGCATGGGAGATTTCAGTTACAAAGTCTCTGTGAAAAAGCGTCAGAGAAGCTTCTCCGTTTAGAATCCCGCATATCTCACTGAACCGAAGAAGTGGTAGTTAGAAGGGAGTTAGAGCTGCAAGCAGTTTGGTTTGGGAAATTAGACGCGAAATGACACTGCAAAGGCCTTCCAACAGGCTTGGAAAAGTGTGTTCTATATCTCTGCCAAACAGACTCCCCGGAGGTTGAGCTTTCAGAAGCTAGTTTAACTCTAAGGGAGGAAGCAGCAGAATGTGCCTCTCACATCTAGCCTGTGGGAATTCAGGTTGGCAAGTTCTATTGGGAAGCCCATTGGCGCCTTCCTTGGAAACTGGTTTGGAAATTTCAGTTTCAAAATCTCTGTGAAAAAGCGTCAGAGAAGCTTCCCCGTTTAGAATCCAGCATATCTCACAGAACCGAAGAAGTGGTAGTTAGAAGGGAGTTAGAGCTGCAAGCAGTTTGGTTTGGGAAATTAGACGCGAAATGACACTGCAAAGGCCTTCCAACAGGCTTGGAAAAGTGTGTTCTATATCTCTGCCAAACAGATTCCCCGGAGGTTGAGCTTTCAGAAGCAAGTTTAACTCTTAGGGTGGAAGCAGCAGAATGTGCCTCTCACATCTAGCCTGTAGGAATTCAGGTTGGCAAGTTCTATGGGGAAGCCCATTGCTGCCTATGGTTGAAACGGCATGGGAGATTTCAGTTTCAAAATCTCTGTGAAAAAGCGTCAGAGAAGCTTCTCCGTTTAGAATCCAGCATATCTCACTGAACCGAAGAAGTGGTAGTTAGAAGGGAGTTAGAGCTGCAAGCAGTTTGGTTTGGGAAATTAGACGCGAAAGGACACTGCAAAGGCCTTCCAACAGGCTTGGAAAAGTGTGTTCTATATCTCTGCCAAACAGACTCCCCGGAGGTTGAGCTTTCAGAAGCAAGTTTAACTCTAAGGGAGGAAGCAGCAGAATGTGCCTCTCACATCTAGCCTGTAGGAATTCAGGTTGGCAAGTTCTATGTCGAAGCCCATTGCTGCCTATGGTGGAAACGGCATGGGAGATTTGAGTTTCAAAATCTCTGTGAAAAAGCGTCAGAGAAGCTTCTCTGTTTAGAATCCAGCATATCTCACTGAACCGAAGAAGTGGTAGTTAGAAGGGAGTTAGAGCTGCAAGCAGTTTGGTTTGGGAAATTAGATGCGTAATGACACTGCAAAGGCCTTCCAACAGGCTTGGAAAAGTGTGTTCTATACCTCTGCCAAACAGACTCCCCGGAGGTTGAGCTTTCAGAAGCAAGCTTAACTGTTAGGGAGGAAGCAGCAGAATGTGCCTCACACATCTAGCCTGTAGGAATTCAGGTTGGCAAGTTCTATGGGGAAGCCCATTGCTGCCTATGGTGGAAACGGCATGGGAGATTTCAGTTTCAAAATCTCTGTGAAAAAGCGTCAGAGAAGCTTCTCCGTTTAGAATCCAGCATATCTCACTGAACCGAAGAAGTGGTAGTTAGAAGGCAGTTAGAGCTGCAAGCAGTTTGGTTTGGGAAATTAGACGCGAAATGAAACTGCAAATGCCTTCCAACAGGCTTGGAAAAGTGTGTTCTATATCTCTGCCAAACAAACTCCCCGGAGGTTGAGCTTTCAGAAGCTAGTTTAACTCTAAGGGAGGAAGCAGCAGAATGTGCCTCTCACATCTAGCCTGTAGGAATTCAGGTTGGCAAGTTCTATGGGGAAGCCCATTGCTGCCTATGGTGGAAACGGCATGGGAGATTTCAGTTTCAAAATCTCTGTGAAAAAGCGTCAGAGAAGCTTCTCCGTTTAGAATCCAGCATATCTCACTGAACCGAAGAAGTGGTAGTTAGAAGGGAGTTAGAGCTGCAAGCAGTTTGGTTTGGGAAATTAGATGCGAAATGACACTGCAAAGGCCTTCCAACAGGCTTGGAAAAGTGTGTTCTATATCTCTGCCAAACAGACTCCCCGGAGGTTGAGCTTTCAGAAGCAAGCTTAACTGTTAGGGAGGAAGCAGCAGAATGTGCCTCTCACATCTAGCCTGTAGGAATTCAGGTTGGCAAGTTCTATGGGGAAGCCCATTGCTGCCTATGGTGGAAACGGCAAGGGAGATTTCAGTTTCAAAATCTCTGTGAAAAAGCGTCAGAGAAGCTTCTCCGTTTAGAATCCAGCATATCTCACTGAACCGAAGAAGTGGTAGTTAGAAGGGTTTTAGAGCTGCAAGCAGTTTGGTTTGGGAAATTAGACGCGAAATGAAACTGCAAATGCCTTCCAACAGGCTTGGAAAAGTGTGTTCTATATCTCTGCCAAACAGACTCCCCGGAGGTTGAGCTTTCAGAAGCAAGTTTAACTCTAAGGGAGGAAGCAGCAGAATGTGCCTCTCACATCTAGCCTGTAGGAATTCTGGTTGGCAAGTTCTATGGGGAAGCCCATTGCTGCCTATGGTGGAAACGGCATGGGAGATTTCAGTTACAAAGTCTCTGTGAAAAAGCGTCAGAGAAGCTTCTCCGTTTAGAATCCAGCATATCTCACTGAACCGAAGAAGTGGTAGTTAGAAGGGAGTTAGAGCTGCAAGCAGTTTGGTTTGGGAAATTAGACGCGAAAGGACACTGCAAAGGCCTTCCAACAGGCTTGGAAAAGTGTGTTCTATATCTCTGCCAAACAGACTCCCCGGAGGTTGAGCTTTCAGAAGCTAGTTTAACCATAAGGGAGGAAGCAGCAGAATGTGCCTCTCACATCTAGCCTGTAGGAATTCAGGTTGGCAAGTTCTATGGGGAAGCCCATTGCTGCCTATGGTGGAAACGGCATGGGAGATTTCAGTTTCAAAATCTCTGTGAAAAAGCGTCAGAGAAGCTTCCCCGTTTAGAATCCAGCATATCTCACTGAACCGAAGAATTGGTAGTTAGAAGGGAGTTAGAGCTGCAAGCAGTTTGGTTTGGGAAATTAGACGCGAAATGACACTGCAAAGGCCTTCCAACAGGCTTGGAAAAGTGTGCTCTATATCTCTGCCAAACAGACTCCCCGGAGGTTGAGCTTTCACAATCAAGTTTAACTCTAAGAGAGGAAGCAGCAGAATGTGCCTCTCACATCTAGCCTGTAGGAATTCAGGTTGGCAAGTTCTATGGGGAAGCCCATTGCTGCCTATGGTGGAAACGGCATGGGAGATTTCAGTTTCAAAATCTCTGTGAAAAAGCGTCAGAGAAGCTTCCCCGTTTAGAATCCAGCATATCTCACTGAACCGAAGAAGTGGTAGTTAGAAGGGAGTTAGAGCTGCAAGCAGTTTGGTTTGGAAAATTAGACGCGAAATCACACCGCAAATGCCTTCCAAAAGGCTTGGAAAAGTGTGTTCTATATCTCTGCCAAACAGACTCCCCGGAGGTTGAGCTTTCAGAAGCTAGCTTAACTCTAAGGGAGGAAGCAGCAGAATGTGCCTCTCACATCTAGCCTGTAGGAATTCAGGTTGGCAAGTTCTATGGGGAAGCCCATTGCTGCCTATGGTGGAAACGGCATGGGAGATTTCAGTTTCAAAATCTCTGTGAAAAAGCGTCAGAGAAGCATCTCCGTTTAGAATCCAGCATATCTCACAGAACCGAAGAAGTGGTAGTTAGAAGGGAGTTAGAGCGGCAAGCAGTTTGGTTTGGGAAATTAGACGCGAAATGACACTGCAAATGCCTTCCAACAGGCTTGGAAAAGTGTGTTCTATATCTCTGCCAAACAGAGTCCCCGGAGGTTGAGCTTTCAGAAGCTAGTTTAACTCTAAGGGAGGAAGCAGGAGAATGTGCCTCTCACATCTAGCCTGTAGGAATTCAGGTTGGCAAGTTCTATTGGGAAGCCCATTGGCGCCTTCCTTGGAAGCTGGTTTGGAAATTTCAGTTTCAAAATCTCTGTGAAAAAGCGTCAGAGAAGCTTCCCCGTTTAGAATCCTGCATATCTCACAGAACCGAAGAAGTGGTAGTTAGAAGGGAGTTAGAGCTGCAAGCAGTTTGGTTTGGGAAATTAGACGCGAAATGACACTGCAAAGGCCTTCCAACAGGCTTGGAAAAGTGTGTTCTATATCTCTGCCAAACAGACTCCCCGGAGGTTGAGCTTTCAGAAGCAAGTTTAACTCTAAGGGAGGAAGCAGCAGAATGTGCCTCTCACATCTAGCCTGTAGGAATTCAGGTTGGCAAGTTCTATGGGGAAGCCCATTGCTGCCTATGGTGGAAACGGCATGGGAGATTTCAGTTTCAAAATCTCTGTGAAAAAGCGTCAGAGAAGCTTCTCCGTTCAGAATCCAGCATATCTCACTGAACCGAAGAAGTGGTAGTTAGAAGGGAGTTAGAGCTGCAAGCAGTTTGGTTTGGGAAATTAGACGCGAAATGAAACTGCAAAGGCCTTCCAACAGGCTTGGAAAAGTGTGTTCTATATCTCTGCCAAACAGACTCCCCAGAGTTTGAGCTTTCAGAAGCCCGCTTAACTCTTAGGGAGGAAGCAGCAGAATGTGCCTCTCACATCTAGCCTGTAGGAATTCAGGTTGCCAAGTTCTAAGGGGAAGCCCATTGCTGCCTATGGTGGAAACGGCATGGGAGATTTCAGTTTCAAAATCTCTGTGAAAAAGCGTCAGAGAAGCTTCTCCGTTTAGAATCCAGCATATCTCACTGAACCGAAGAAGTGGTAGTTAGAAGGCAGTTAGAGCTGCAATCAGTTTGGTTTGGGAAATTAGACGCGAAATGAAACTGCAAAAGCCTTCCAACAGGCTTGGAAAAGTGTGTTCTATATCTCTGCCAAACAGACTCCCTGGAGGTTGAGCTTTCAGAAGCTAGTTTAACTCTAAGGGAGGAAGCAGCAGAATGTGCCTCTCACATCTAGCCTGTAGGAATTCAGGTTGGCAAGTTCTATGGGGAAGCCCTTTGGTGCCTTCGTTGCAAACGGGTTTGGAAATTTCAGTTTCAAAATCTCTGTGAAAAAGCGTCAGAGAAGCTTCTCCGTTTAGAATCCAGCATATCTCACTGAACCGAAGAAGTGGGAGTTAGAAGGGAGTTAGAGCTGCAAGCAGTTTGGTTTGGGAAATAAGACGCGAAATGACACTGCAAAGGCCTTCGAACAGGCTTGGAAAAGTGTGCTCTATATCTCTGCCAAACAGACTCCCCGGAGGTTGAGCTTTGACAAGCAAGTTTAACTCTAAGAGAGGAAGCAGCAGAATGTGCCTCTCACATCTAGCCTGTAGGAATTCAGGTTGGCAAGTTCTATGCGGAAGCCCATTGCTGCCTATGGTGGAAACGGCATGGGAGATTTCAGTTTCAAAATCTCTGTGAAAAAGCGTCAGAGAAGCTTCCCCGTTTAGAATCCAGCATATCTCACTGAACCGAAGAAGTGGTAGTTAGAAGGGAGTTAGAGCTGCAAGCAGTTTGGTTTGGGAAATTAGACGCCATATGACACTGCAAAGGCCTTCCAACAGGCTTGGAAAAGTGTGTTCTATATCTCTGCCAAACAGACTCCCCGGAGGTTGAGCTTTCAGAAGCAAGTTTAACTCTTAGGGTGGAAGCAGCAGAATGTGCCTCTCACATCTAGCCTGTAGGAATTCAGGTTGGCAAGTTCTATGGGGAAGCCCATTGCTGCCTATGGTTGAAACGGCATGGGAGATTTCAGTTTCAAAATCTCTGTGAAAAAGCGTCAGAGAAGCTTCTCCGTTTAGAATCCAGCATATCTCACTGAACCGAAGAAGTGGTAGTTAGAAGGGAGTTAGAGCTGCAAGCAGTTTGGTTTGGGAAATTAGACGCGAAAGGACACTGCAAAGGCCTTCCAACAGGCTTGGAAAAGTGTGTTCTATATCTCTGCCAAACAGACTCCCCGGAGGTTGAGCTTTCAGAAGCTAGTTTAACCCTAAGGGAGGAAGCAGCAGAATGTGCCTCTCACATCTAGCCTGTAGGAATTCAGGTTGGCAAGTTCTATGGGGAAGCCCTTTGCTGCCTATGGTGGAAACGGCATGGGAGATTTCAGTTTCAAAATCTCTGTGAAAAAGCGTCAGAGAAGCTTCTCCGTTTAGAATCCAGCATATCTCACTGAACCGAAGAAGTGGTAGTTAGAAGGGAGTTAGAGCTGCAAGCAGTTTGGTTTGGGAAATTAGACGCGAAATGACACTGCAAAGGCCTTCCAACAGGCTTGGAAAAGTGTGCTCTATATCTCTGCCAAACAGACTCCCCGGAGGTTGAGCTTTCACAAGCAAGTTTAACTCTAAGAGAGGAAGCAGTAGAATGTGCCTCTCACATCTAGCCTGTAGGAATTCAGGTTGGCAAGTTCTATGGGGAAGCCCATTGCTGCCTATGGTGGAAACGGCATGGGAGATTTCAGTTTCAAAATCTCTGTGAAAAAGCGTCAGAGAAGCTTCCCCGTTTAGAATCCAGCATATCTCACTGAACCGAAGAAGTGGTAGTTAGAAGGGAGTTAGAGCTGCAAGCAGTTTGGTTTGGAAAATTAGACGCGAAATCACACCGCAAATGCCTTCCAAAAGGCTTGGAAAAGTGTGTTCTATATCTCTGCCAAACAGACTCCCCGGAGGTTGAGCTTTCAGAAGCTAGCTTAACTCTAAGGGAGGAAGCAGCAGAATGTGCCTCTCACATCTAGCCTGTAGGAATTCAGGTTGGCAACTTCTATGGGGAAGCCCATTGCTGCCTATGGTGGAAACGGCATGGGAGATTTCAGTTTCAAAATCTCTGTGAAAAAGCGTCAGAGAAGCTTCTCCGTTTAGAATCCAGCATATCTCACAGAACCGAAGAAGTGGTAGTTAGAAGGGAGTTAGAGCGGCAAGCAGTTTGGTTTGGGAAATTAGACGCGAAATGACACTGCAAATGCCTTCCAACAGGCTTGGAAAAGTGTGTTCTATATCTCTGCCAAACAGACTACCCGGAGGTTGAGCTTTCAGAAGCTAGTTTAACTCTAAGGGAGGTAGCAGCAGAATGTGCCTCTCACATCTAGCCTGTAGGAATTCAGGTTGGCAAGTTCTATGGGGAAGCCCATTGGCGCCTTCGTTGGAAACGGGTTTGGAAATTTCAGTTTCAAAATCTCTGTGAAAAAGCGTCAGAGAAGCTTCTCCGTTTAGAATCCAGCATATCTCACTGAACAGAAGAAGTGTTAGTTTGAAGGGAGTTAGAGCTGCAAGCAGTTTGGTTTGCGAAATGAGACGCGAAATGAAACTGCAAATGCCTTCCAACAGGCTTGGAAAAGTGTGTTCTATATCTCTGCCAAACAGACTCCCCGGAGGTTGAGCTTTCAGAAGCAAGTTTAACTCTAAGGGAGGAAGCAGCAGAATGTGCCTCTCACATCTAGCCTGTAGGAATTCAGGTTGGCAAGTTCTATGGGGAAGCCCATTGCTGCCTATGTTGGAAACTGCATGGGAGATTTCAGTATCAAAATCTCTGTGAAAAAGCGTCAGAGAACCTTCTCCGTTTAGAATCCAGCATATCTCACTGAACCGAAGAAGTGGTAGTTAGAAGGGAGTTAGAGCTGCAAGCAGTTTGGTTTGGGAAATTAGACGCGAAATGAAACTGCAAATGCCTTCCAACAGGCTTGAAAAATTGTGTTCTATATCTCTGCCAAACAAACTCCCCGGAGGTTGAGCTTTCAGAAGCTAGTTTAACTCTAAGGGAGGAAGCAGCAGAATGTGCCTCTCACATCTAGCCTGTAGGAATTCAGGTTGGCAAGTTCTATGGGGAAGCCCTTTGGTGCCTTCGTTGCAAACGGGTTTGGAAATTTCAGTTTCAAAATCTCTGTGAAAAAGCGTCAGAGAAGCTTCTCCGTTTAGAATCCAGCATATCTCACTGAACCGAAGAAGTGGGAGTTAGAAGGGAGTTAGAGCTGCAAGCAGTTTGGTTTGGGAAATTAGACGCGAAATGAAACTGCAAATGCCTTCCAACAGGCTTGGAAAATTGTGTTCTATATCTCTGCCAAACAGACTACCCGGAGGTTGAGCTTTCAGAAGCAAGTTTAACTCTAAGGGAGGAAGCAGCAGAATGTGCCTCTCACATCTAGCCTGTAGGAATTCAGGTTGGCAAGTTCTATGGGGAAGCCCATTGCTGCCTATGGTGGAAACGGCATGGGAGATTTCAGTTTCAAAATCTCTGTGAAAAAGCGTCAGAGAAGCTTCTCCGTTTAGAATCCAGCATATCTCACTGAACCGAAGAAGTGGTAGTTAGAAGGGAGTTAGAGCTGCAAGCAGTTTGTTTTGGGGAAATTAGACGCGAAATGAAACTGCAAATGCCTTCCAACAGGCTTGGAAAAGAGTGTTCTATATCTCTGCCAAACAAACTCCCCGGAGGTTGAGCTTTCAGAAGCTAGTTTAACTCTATGGGAGGAAGCAGCAGAATGTGCCTCTCACATCTAGCCTGTAGGAATTCAGGTTGGCAAGTTCTATGGGGAGGCCCATTGGCGCCTTCGTTGGAAACGGGTTTGGAAATTTCAGTTTCAAAATCTCTGTGAAAAAGCGTCAGAGAAGCTTCCCCGTTTAGAATCCAGCATATCTCCCTGAACCGAAGAAGTGGTAGTTAGAAGGGAGTTAGAGCTTCAAGCAGTTTGGTTTGGGAAATTAGACGCGAAATGAAACTGCAAATGCCTTCCAACAGGCTTGGAAAAGTGTGTTCTATATCTCTGCCAAACAAACTCCCCGGAGGTTGAGCTTTCAGAAGCTAGTTTAACTCTAAGGGAGGAAGCAGCAGAATGTGCCTCTCACATCTAGCCTGTAGGAATTCAGGTTGGCAAGTTCTATGGGGAAGCCCTTTGGTGCCTTCGTTGCAAACGGGTTTGGAAATTTCAGTTTCAAAATCTCTGTGAAAAAGCGTCAGAGAAGCTTCTCCGTTTAGAATCCAGCATATCTCACTGAACCGAAGAAGTGGGAGTTAGAAGGGAGTTAGAGCTGCAAGCAGTTTGGTTTGGGAAATTAGACGCGAAATGAAACTGCAAATGCCTTCCAACAGGCTTGGAAAATTGTGTTCTATATCTCTGCCAAACAGACTACCCGGAGGTTGAGCTTTCAGAAGCAAGTTTAACTCTAAGGGAGGAAGCAGCAGAATGTGCCTCTCACATCTAGCCTGTAGGAATTCAGGTTGGCAAGTTCTATGGGGAAGCCCATTGCTGCCTATGGTGGAAACGGCATGGGAGATTTCAGTTTCAAAATCTCTGTGAAAAAGCGTCAGAGAAGCTTCTCCGTTTAGAATCCAGCATATCTCACTGAACCGAAGAAGTGGTAGTTAGAAGGGAGTTAGAGCTGCAAGCAGTTTGGTTTGGGAAATTAGACGCGAAATGAAACTGCAAATGCCTTCCAACAGGCTGGGAAAAGAGTGTTCTATATCTCTGCCAAACAAACTCCCCGGAGGTTGAGCTTTCAGAAGCTAGTTTAACTCTAAGGGAGGAAGCAGCAGAATGTGCCTCTCACATCTAGCCTGTAGGAATTCAGGTTGGCAAGTTCTATGGGGAGGCCCATTGGCGCCTTCGTTGGAAACGGGTTTGGAAATTTCAGTTTCAAAATCTCTGTGAAAAAGCGTCAGAGAAGCTTCTCCGTTTAGAATCCAGCATATCTCACTGAACCGAAGAAGTGGTAGTTAGAAGGGAGTTAGAGCTTCAAGCAGTTTGGTTTGGGAAATTAGACGCGAAATGAAACTGCAAATGCCTTCCAACAGGCTTGGAAAAGTGTGTTCTATATCTCTGCCAAACAAACTCCCCGGAGGTTGAGGTTTCAGAAGCAAGTTTTACTCTAAGGGAGGAAGCAGCAGAATGTGCCTCTCACATCTAGCCTTTAGGAATTCAGGTTGGCAAGTTCTATGGGGAAGCCCATTGCTGCCTATGGTGGAAACGGCATGGGAGATTTCAGTTTCCAAATCTCTGTGAAAAAGCGTCAGAGAAGCTTCTCCGTTTAGAATCCAGCATATCTCACTGAACCGAAGAAGTGGTAGTTAGAAGGGAGTTAGAGCTGCAAGCAGTTTGGTTTGGGAAATTAGATGCGAAATGACACTGCAAAGGCCTTCCAACAGGCTTGGAAAAGTGTGTTCTATATCTGTGCCAAACAGAGTCCCCGGAGGTTGAGCTTTCAGAAGCAAGCTTAACTGTTAGGGAGGAAGCAGCAGAATGTGCCTCTCACATCTAGCCTGTAGGAATTCAGGTTGGCAAGTTCTATGGGGAAGCCCATTGCTGCCTATGGTGGAAACGGCATGGGAGATTTCAGTTTCAAAATCTCTGTGAAAAAGCGTCAGAGAAGCTTCTCCGTTTAGAATCCAGCATATCTCACTGAACCGAAGAAGTGGTAGTTAGAAGGGAGTTAGAGCTGCAAGCAGTTTGGTTTGGGAAATTAGACGCGAAATGAAACTGCAAATGCCTTCCAACAGGCTTGGAAAAGTGTGTTCTATATCTCTGCCAAACAAACTCCCCGGAGGTTGAGCTTTCAGAAGCTAGTTTAACTCTAAGGGAGGAAGCAGCAGAATGTGCCTCTCACATCTAGCATGTAGGAATTCAGGTTGGCAAGTTCTATGGGGAAGCCCATTGGCGCCTTCGTTGGAAACGGGTTTGGAAATTTCAGTTTCAAAATCTCTGTGAAAAAGCGTCAGAGAAGCTTCTCCGTTTAGAATCCAGCATATCTCACTGAACCGAAGAAGTGGTAGTTAGAAGGGAGTTAGAGCTGCAAGCAGTTTGGTTTGGGAAATTAGACGCGAAATGAAACTGCAAATGCCTTCCAACAGGCTTGGAAAATTTTGTTCTATATCTCTGCCAAACAGAGTCCCCGGAGGTTGCGCTTTCACAAGCAAGTTTAACTCTAAGAGAGGAAGCAGCAGAATGTGCCTCTCACATCTAGCCTGTAGGAATTCAGGTTGGGAAGTTCAATGGGGAAGCCCATTGCTGCCTATGGTTGAAACGGCATGGGAGATTTCAGTTTCAAAATCTCTGTGAAAAAGCGTCAGAGAAGCTTCTCCGTTTAGAATCCAGCATATCTCACTGAACCGAAGAAGTGGTAGTTAGAAGGGAGTTAGAGCTGCAAGCAGTTTGGTTTGGGAAATTAGACGCGAAATGACACTGCAAAGGCCTTCCAACAGGCTTGGAAAAGTGTGTTCTATATCTCTGCCAAACAGACTCCCCGGAGGTTGAGCTTTCACAAGCAAGTTTAACTCTAAGAGAGGAAGCAGCAGAATGTGCCTCTCACATCTAGCCTGTAGGAATTCAGGTTGGCAAGTTCTATGGGGAAGCCCATTGCTGCCTATGGTGGAAACGGCATGGGAGATTTCAGTTTCAAAATCTCTGTGAAAAAGCGTCAGAGAAGCTTCCACGTTTAGAATCCAGCATATCTCACTGAACCGAAGAAGTGGTAGTTAGATGGGAGTTAGAGCTGCAAGCAGTTTGGTTTGGAAAATTAGACGCGAAATGAAACTGCAAATGCCTTCCAACAGGCTTGGAAAAGTGTGTTCTATATCTCTGCCAAACAAACTCCCCGGAGGTTGAGCTTTCAGAAGCTAGTTTAACTCTAAGGGAGGAAGCAGCAGAATGTGCCTCTCACATCTAGCCTGTAGGAATTCAGGTTGGCAAGTTCTATGGGGAAGCCCATTGGCGCCTTCGTTGGAAACGGGTTTGGAAATTTCAGTTTCAAAATCTCTGTGAAAAAGCGTCAGAGAAGCTTCTCCGTTTAGAATCCAGCATATCTCACTGAACCGAAGAAGTGGTAGTTAGAAGGGAGTTAGAGCTGCAAGCAGTTTGGTTTGGGAAATTAGATGCGAAATGACACTGCAAAGGCCTTCCAACAGGCTTGGAAAAGTGTGTTCTATATCTCTGCCAAACAGACTCCCCGGAGGTTGAGCTTTCAGAAGCAAGCTTAACTGTTAGGGAGGAAGCAGCAGAATGTGCCTCTCACATCTAGCCTGTAGGAATTCAGGTTGGCAAGTTCTATGGGGAAGCCCATTGCTGCCTATGGTGGAAACGGCATGGGAGATTTCAGTTTCAAAATCTCTGTGAAAAAGCGTCAGAGAAGCTTCTCCGTTTAGAATCCAGCATATCTCACTGAACCGAAGAAGTGGTAGTTAGAAGGGAGTTAGAGCTGCAAGCAGTTTGGTTTGGGAAATTAGACGCGAAATGAAACTGCAAATGCCTTCCAACAGGCTTGGAAAAGTGTGTTCTATATCTCTGCCAAACAAACTCCCCGGAGGTTGAGCTTTCAGAAGCAAGTTTAACTCTAAGGGAGGAAGCAGCAGAATGTGCCTCTCACATCTAGCCTGTAGGAATTCAGGTTGGCAAGTTCTATGGGGAAGCCCATTGCTGCCTATGGTGGAAACGGCATGGGAGATTTCAGTTTCAAAATCTCTGTGAAAAAGCATCAGAGAAGCTTCTCCGTTTAGAATCCAGCATATCTCACTGAACCGAAGAAGTGGTAGTTAGAAGGGAGTTAGAGCTGCAAGCAGTTTGGTTTGGGAAATTAGACGCGAAATGAAACTGCAAATGCCTTCCAACAGGCTTGGAAAAGTGTGTTCTATATCTCTGCCAAACAAACTCCCCGGAGGTTGAGCTTTCAGAAGCTAGTTTAACTCTAAGGGAGGAAGCAGCAGAATGTGCCTCTCACATCTAGCCTGTAGGAATTCAGGTTGGCAAGTTCTATGGGGAAGCCCATTGGCGCCTTCGTTGGAAACGGGTTTGGAAATTTGAGTTTCAAAATCTCTGTGAAAAAGCGTCAGAGAAGCTTCTCCGTTTAGAATCCAGCATATCTCACTGAACCGAAGAAGTGGTAGTTAGAAGGGAGTTAGAGCTGCAAGCAGTTTGGTTTGGGAAATTAGACGCGAAATGAAACTGCAAATGCCTTCCAACAGGCTTGGAAAAGTGTGTTCTATATCTGTGCCAAACAGAGTCCCCGGAGGTTGAGCTTTCAGAAGCAAGCTTAACTGTTAGGGAGGAAGCAGCAGAATGTGCCTCTCACATCTAGCCTGTAGGAATTCAGGTTGGCAAGTTCTATGGGGAAGCCCATTGCTGCCTATGGTGGAAACGGCATGGGAGATTTCAGTTTCAAAATCTCTGTGAAAAAGCGTCAGAGAAGCTTCTCCGTTTAGAATCCAGCATATCTCACTGAACCGAAGAAGTGGTAGTTAGAAGGGAGTTAGAGCTGCAAGCAGTTTGGTTTGGGAAATTAGATGCGAAATGACACTGCAAAGGCCTTCCAACAGGCTTGGAAAAGTGTGTTCTATATCTCTGCCAAACACACTCCCCAGAGGTTGAGCTTTCAGAAGCAAGCTTAACTGTTAGGGAGGAAGCAGCAGAATGTGCCTCTCACATCTAGCCTGTAGGAATTCAGGTTGGCAAGTTCTATGGGGAAGCCCATTGCTGCCTATGGTGCAAACGGCATGGGAGATTTCAGTTTCAAAATCTCTGTGAAAAAGCGTCAGAGAAGCTTCTCCGTTTAGAATCCAGCATATCTCACTGAACCGAAGAAGTGGTAGTTAGAAGGGAGTTAGAGCTGCAAGCAGTTTGGTTTGGGAAATTAGACGCGAAATGAAACTGCAAATACCTTCCAACAGGCTTGGAAAAGTGTGTTCTATATCTCTGCCAAACAAACTCCCCGGAGGTTGAGCTTTCAGAAGCTAGTTTAACTCTAAGGGAGGAAGCAGCAGAATGTGCCTCTCACATCTAGCCTGTAGGAATTCAGGTTGGCAAGTTCTATGGGGAAGCCCATTGGCGCCTTCGTTGGAAACGGGTTTGGAAATTTCAGTTTCAAAATCTCTGTGAAAAAGCGTCAGAGAAGCTTCTCCGTTTAGAATCCAGCATATCTCACTGAACCGAAGAAGTGGTAGTTAGAAGGGAGTTAGAGCTGCAAGCAGTTTGGTTTGGGAAATTAGACGCGAAATGAAACTGCAAATGCCTTCCAACAGGCTTGGAAAAGTGTGTTCTATATCTCTGCCAAACAAACTCCCTGGAGGTTGAGCTTTCAGAAGCTAGTTTAACTCTAAGGGAGGAAGCAGCAGAATGTGCCTCTCACATCTAGCCTGTAGGAATTCAGGTTGGCAAGTTCTATGGGGAAGCCCATTGCTGCCTATGGTGGAAACGGCATGGGAGATTTCAGTTTCAAAATCTCTGTGAAAAAGCGTCAGAGAAGCTTCTCCGTTTAGAATCCAGCATATCTCACTGAACCGAAGAAGTGGTAGTTAGAAGGGAGTTAGAGCTGCAAGCAGTTTGGTTTGGGAAATTAGATGCGAAATGACACTGCAAAGGCCTTCCAACAGGCTTGGAAAAGTGTGTTCTATATCTCTGCCAAACAGACTCCCCGGAGGTTGAGCTTTCAGAAGCAAGCTTAACTGTTAGGGAGGAAGCAGCAGAATGTGCCTCTCACATCTAGCCTGTAGGAATTCAGGTTGGCAAGTTCTATGGGGAAGCCCATTGCTGCCTATGGTGGAAACGGCATGGGAGATTTCAGTTTCAAAATCTCTGTGAAAAAGCGTCAGAGAAGCTTCTCCGTTTAGAATCCAGCATATCTCACTGACCCGAAGAAATGGTAGTTAGAAGGGAGTTAGAGCTGCAAGCAGTTTGGTTTGGGAAATTAGACGCGAAATGAAACTGCAAATGCCTTCCAACAGGCTTGGAAAAGTGTGTTCTATATCTCTGCCAAACAAACTCCCCGGAGGTTGAGCTTTCAGAAGCAAGCTTAACTGTTAGGGAGGAAGCAGCAGAATGTGCCTCTCACATCTAGCCTGTAGGAATTCAGGTTGGCAAGTTCTATGGGGAAGCCCATTGCTGCCTATGGTGGAAACGGCATGGGAGATTTCAGTTTCAAAATCTCTGTGAAAAAGCGTCAGAGAAGCTTCTCCGTTTAGAATCCAGCATATCTCACTGAACCGAAGAAGTGGTAGTTAGAAGGGAGTTAGAGCTGCAAGCAGTTTGGTTTGGGAAATTAGACGCGAAATGAAACTGCAAATGCCTTCCAACAGGCTTGGAAAAGTGTGTTCTATATCTCTGCCAAACAAACTCCCCGGAGGTTGAGCTTTCAGAAGCTAGTTTAACTCTAAGGGAGGAAGCAGCAGAATGTGCCTCTCACATCTAGCCTGTAGGAATTCAGGTTGGCAAGTTCTATGGGGAAGCCCATTGGCGCCTTCGTTGGAAACGGGTTTGGAAATTTCAGTTTCAAAATCTCTGTGAAAAAGCGTCAGAGAAGCTTCTCCGTTTAGAATCCAGCATATCTCACTGAACCGAAGAAGTGGTAGTTAGAAGGGATTTAGAGCTGCAAGCAGTTTGGTTTGGGAAATTAGACGCGAAATGAAACTGCAAATGCCTTCCAACAGGCTTGGAAAAGTGTGTTCTATATCTCTGCCAAACAGACTCCCCGGAGGTTGAGCTTTCAGAAGCAAGTTTAACTCTAAGGGAGGAAGCAGCAGAATGTGCCTCTCACATCTAGCCTGTAGGAATTCAGGTTGGCAAGTTCTATGGGGAAGCCCATTGGCGCCTTCGTTGGAAACGGGTTTGGAAATTTCAGTTTCAAAATCTCTGTGAAAAAGCGTCAGAGAAGCTTCTCCGTTTAGAATCCAGCATATCTCACTGAACAGAAGAAGTGTTAGTTTGAAGGGAGTTAGAGCTGCAAGCAGTTTGGTTTGCGAAATGAGACGCGAAATGAAACTGCAAATGCCTTCCAACAGGCTTGGAAAAGTGTGTTCTATATCTCTGCCAAACAGACTCCCCGGAGGTTGAGCTTTCAGAAGCAAGTTTAACTCTAAGGGAGGAAGCAGCAGAATGTGCCTCTCACATCTAGCCTGTAGGAATTCAGGTTGGCAAGTTCTATGGGGAAGCCCATTGCTGCCTATGTTGGAAACTGCATGGGAGATTTCAGTATCAAAATCTCTGTGAAAAAGTGTCAGAGAACCTTCTCCGTTTAGAATCCAGCATATCTCACTGAACCGAAGAAGTGGTAGTTAGAAGGGAGTTAGAGCTGCAAGCAGTTTGGTTTGGGAAATTAGACGCGAAATGAAACTGCAAATGCCTTCCAACAGGCTTGAAAAATTGTGTTCTATATCTCTGCCAAACAAACTCCCCGGATGTTGAGCTTTCAGAAGCTAGTTTAACTCTAAGGGAGGAAGCAGCAGAATGTGCCTCTCACATCTAGCCTGTAGGAATTCAGGTTGGCAAGTTCTATGGGGAAGCCCTTTGGTGCCTTCGTTGCAAACGGGTTTGGAAATTTCAGTTTCAAAATCTCTGTGAAAAAGCGTCAGAGAAGCTTCTCCGTTTAGAATCCAGCATATCTCACTGAACCGAAGAAGTGGGAGTTAGAAGGGAGTTAGAGCTGCAAGCAGTTTGGTTTGGGAAATTAGACGCGAAATGAAACTGCAAATGCCTTCCAACAGGCTTGGAAAATTGTGTTCTATATCTCTGCCAAACAGACTACCCGGAGGTTGAGCTTTCAGAAGCAAGTTTAACTCTAAGGGAGGAAGCAGCAGAATGTGCCTCTCACATCTAGCCTGTAGGAATTCAGGTTGGCAAGTTCTATGGGGAAGCCCATTGCTGCCTATGGTGGAAACGGCATGGGAGATTTCAGTTTCAAAATCTCTGTGAAAAAGCGTCAGAGAAGCTTCTCCGTTTAGAATCCAGCATATCTCACTGAACCGAAGAAGTGGTAGTTAGAAGGGAGTTAGAGCTGCAAGCAGTTTGGTTTGGGAAATTAGACGCGAAATGAAACTGCAAATGCCTTCCAACAGGCTTGGAAAAGAGTGTTCTATATCTCTGCCAAACAAACTCCCCGGAGGTTGAGCTTTCAGAAGCTAGTTTAACTCTATGGGAGGAAGCAGCAGAATGTGCCTCTCACATCTAGCCTGTAGGAATTCAGGTTGGCAAGTTCTATGGGGAGGCCCATTGGCGCCTTCGTTGGAAACGGGTTTGGAAATTTCAGTTTCAAAATCTCTGTGAAAAAGCGTCAGAGAAGCTTCCCCGTTTAGAATCCAGCATATCTCACTGAACCGAAGAAGTGGTAGTTAGAAGGGAGTTAGAGCTTCAAGCAGTTTGGTTTGGGAAATTAGACGCGAAATGAAACTGCAAATGCCTTCCAACAGGCTTGGAAAAGTGTGTTCTATATCTCTGCCAAACAAACTCCCCGGAGGTTGAGCTTTCAGAAGCTAGTTTAACTCTAAGGGAGGAAGCAGCAGAATGTGCCTCTCACATCTAGCCTGTAGGAATTCAGGTTGGCAAGTTCTATGGGGAAGCCCTTTGGTGCCTTCGTTGCAAACGGGTTTGGAAATTTCAGTTTCAAAATCTCTGTGAAAAAGCGTCAGAGAAGCTTCTCCGTTTAGAATCCAGCATATCTCACTGAACCGAAGAAGTGGTAGTTAGAAGGGAGTTAGAGCTGCAAGCAGTTTGGTTTGGGAAATTAGACGCGAAATGAAACTGCAAATGCCTTCCAACAGGCTTGGAAAATTGTGTTCTATATCTCTGCCAAACAGACTACCCGGAGGTTGAGCTTTCAGAAGCAAGTTTAACTCTAAGGGAGGAAGCAGCAGAATGTGCCTCTCACATCTAGCCTGTAGGAATTCAGGTTGGCAAGTTCTATGGGGAAGCCCATTGCTGCCTATGGTGGAAACGGCATGGGAGATTTCAGTTTCAAAATCTCTGTGAAAAAGCGTCAGAGAAGCTTCTCCGTTTAGAATCCAGCATATCTCACTGAACCGAAGAAGTGGTAGTTAGAAGGGAGTTAGAGCTGCAAGCAGTTTGGTTTGGGAAATTAGACGCGAAATGAAACTGCAAATGCCTTCCAACAGGCTGGGAAAAGAGTGTTCTATATCTCTGCCAAACAAACTCCCCGGAGGTTGAGCTTTCAGAAGCTAGTTTAACTCTAAGGGAGGAAGCAGCAGAATGTGCCTCTCACATCTAGCCTGTAGGAATTCAGGTTGGCAAGTTCTATGGGGAGGCCCATTGGCGCCTTCGTTGGAAACGGGTTTGGAAATTTCAGTTTCAAAATCTCTGTGAAAAAGCGTCAGAGAAGCTTCTCCGTTTAGAATCCAGCATATCTCACTGAACCGAAGAAGTGGTAGTTAGAAGGGAGTTAGAGCTTCAAGCAGTTTGGCTTGGGAAATTAGACGCGAAATGAAACTGCAAATGCCTTCCAACAGGCTTGGAAAAGTGTGTTCTATATCTCTGCCAAACAGACTCCCCGGAGGTTGAGGTTTCAGAAGCAAGTTTTACTCTAAGGGAGGAAGCAGCAGAATGTGCCTCTCACATCTAGCCTTTAGGAATTCAGGTTGGCAAGTTCTATGGGGAAGCCCATTGCTGCCTATGGTGGAAACGGCATGGGAGATTTCAGTTTCAAAATCTCTGTGAAAAAGCGTCAGAGAAGCTTCTCCGTTTAGAATCCAGCATATCTCACTGAACCGAAGAAGTGGTAGTTAGAAGGGAGTTAGAGCTGCAAGCAGTTTGGTTTGGGAAATTAGATGCGAAATGACACTGCAAAGGCCTTCCAACAGGCTTGGAAAAGTGTGTTCTATATCTGTGCCAAACAGAGTCCCCGGAGGTTGAGCTTTCAGAAGCAAGCTTAACTGTTAGGGAGGAAGCAGCAGAATGTGCCTCTCACATCTAGCCTGTAGGAATTCAGGTTGGCAAGTTCTATGGGGAAGCCCATTGCTGCCTATGGTGGAAACGGCATGGGAGATTTCAGTTTCAAAATCTCTGTGAAAAAGCGTCAGAGAAGCTTCTCCGTTTAGAATCCAGCATATCTCACTGAACCGAAGAAGTGGTAGTTAGAAGGGAGTTAGAGCTGCAAGCAGTTTGGTTTGGGAAATTAGACGCGAAATGAAACTGCAAATGCCTTCCAACAGGCTTGGAAAAGTGTGTTCTATATCTCTGCCAAACAAACTCCCCGGAGGTTGAGCTTTCAGAAGCTAGTTTAACTCTAAGGGAGGAAGCAGCAGAATGTGCCTCTCACATCTAGCATGTAGGAATTCAGGTTGGCAAGTTCTATGGGGAAGCCCATTGGCGCCTTCGTTGGAAACGGGTTTGGAAATTTCAGTTTCAAAATCTCTGTGAAAAAGCGTCAGAGAAGCTTCTCCGTTTAGAATCCAGCATATCTCACTGAACCGAAGAAGTGGTAGTTAGAAGGGAGTTAGAGCTGCAAGCAGTTTGGTTTGGGAAATTAGACGCGAAATGAAACTGCAAATGCCTTCCAACAGGCTTGGAAAATTTTGTTCTATATCTCTGCCAAACAGAGTCCCCGGAGGTTGCGCTTTCACAAGCAAGTTTAACTCTAAGAGAGGAAGCAGCAGAATGTGCCTCTCACATCTAGCCTGTAGGAATTCAGGTTGGGAAGTTCAATGGGGAAGCCCATTGCTGCCTATGGTTGAAACGGCATGGGAGATTTCAGTTTCAAAATCTCTGTGAAAAAGCGTCAGAGAAGCTTCTCCGTTTAGAATCCAGCATATCTCACTGAACCGAAGAAGTGGTAGTTAGAAGGGAGTTAGAGCTGCAAGCAGTTTGGTTTGGGAAATTAGACGCGAAATGACACTGCAAAGGCCTTCCAACAGGCTTGGAAAAGTGTGTTCTATATCTCTGCCAAACAGACTCCCCGGAGGTTGACCTTTCACAAGCAAGTTTAACTCTAAGAGAGGAAGCAGCAGAATGTGCCTCTCACATCTAGCCTGTAGGAATTCAGGTTGGCAAGTTCTATGGGGAAGCCCATTGCTGTCTATGGTGGAAACGGCATGGGAGATTTCAGTTTCAAAATCTCTGTGAAAAAGCGTCAGAGAAGCTTCCCTGTTTAGAATCCAGCATATCTCACTGAACCGAAGAAGTGGTAGTTAGATGGGAGTTAGAGCTGCAAGCAGTTTGGTTTGGAAAATTAGACGCGAAATCACACTGCAAATGCCTTCCAAAAGGCTTGGAAAAGTGTGTTCTATATCTCTGCCAAACAGACTCCCCGGAGGTTGAGCTTTCAGAAGCTAGCTTAACTCTAAGGGAGGAAGCAGCAGAATGTGCCTCTCACATCTAGCCTGTAGGAATTCAGGTTGGCAAGTTCTATGGGGAAGCCCATTGCTGCCTATGGTGGAAACGGCATGGGAGATTTCAGTTTCAAAATCTCTGTGAAAAAGAGTCAGAGAAGCTTCTCCGTTTAGAATCCAGCATATCTCACAGAACCGAAGAAGTGGTAGTTAGAAGGGAGTTAGAGCTGCAAGCAGTTTGGTTTGGGAAATTAGACGCGAAATGACACTGCAAATGCCTTCCAACAGGCTTGGAAAAGTGTGTTCTATATCTCTGCCAAACAGAGTCCCCGGAGGTTGAGCTTTCAGAAGGTAGTTTAACTCTAAGGGAGGAAGCAGCAGAATGTGCCTCTCACATCTAGCCTGTAGGAATTCAGGTTGGCAAGTTCTATGGGGAAGCCCATTGCTGCCTATGGTGGAAACGGCATGGGAGATTTCAGTTTCAAAATCTCTGTGAAAAAGCGTCAGAGAAGCTTCTCCGTTTGAATCCAGCATATCTCACTGAACCGAAGAAGTGGTAGTTAGAAGGGAGTTAGAGCTGCAAGCAGTTTGGTTTGGGAAATTAGACGCGAAATGACACTGCAAAGGCCTTCCAACAGGCTTGGAAAAGTGTGTTCTATATCTCTGCCAAACAGACTCCCCGGAGGTTGAGCTTTCAGAAGCTAGTTTAACTCTAAGGGAGGAAGCAGCAGAATGTGCCTCTCACATCTAGCCTGTAGGAATTCAGGTTGGCAAGTTCTATTGGGAAGCCCATTGGCGCCTTCCTTGGAAACTGGTTTGGAAATTTCAGTTTCAAAATCTCTGTGAAAAAGCGTCAGAGAAGCTTCCCCGTTTAGAATCCAGCATATCTCACAGAACCGAAGAAGTGGTAGTTAGAAGGGAGTTAGAGCTGCAAGCAGTTTGGTTTGGGAAATTAGATGCGAAATGACACTGCAAAGGCCTTCCAACAGGCTTGGAAAAGTGTGTTCTATATCTCTGCCAAACAGACTCCCCGGAGGTTGAGCTTTCAGAAGCAAGTTTAACTCTTAGGGTGGAAGCAGCAGAATGTGCCTCTCACATCTAGCCTGTAGGAATTCAGGTTGGCAAGTTCTATGGGGAAGCCCATTGCTGCCTATGGTTGAAACGGCATGGGAGATTTCAGTTTCAAAATCTCTGTGAAAAAGCGTCAGAGAAGCTTCTCCGTTTAGAATCCAGCATATCTCACTGAACCGAAGAAGTGGTAGTTAGAAGGGAGTTAGAGCTGCAAGCAGTTTGGTTTGGGAAATTAGACGCGAAATGACACTGCAAAGGCCTTCCAACAGGCTTGGAAAAGTGTGTTCTATATCTCTGCCAAACAGACTCCCCGGAGGTTGAGCTTTCACAAGCAAGTTTAACCCTAAGGGAGGAAGCAGCAAAATGTGCCTCTCACATCTAGCCTGTAGGAATTCAGGTTGGCAAGTTCTATGGGGAAGCCCATTGCTGCCTATGGTGGAAACGGCATGGGAGATTTCAGTTTCAAAATCTCTGTGAAAAAGCGTCAGAGAAGCTTCTCCGTTTAGAATCCAGCATATCTCACTGAACCGAAGAAGTGGTAGTTAGAAGGGAGTTAGAGCTGCAAGCAGTTTTGTTTGGGAAATTAGACGCGAAATGACACTGCAAAGGCCTTCCAACAGGCTTGGAAAATTGTGTTCTATATCTCTGCCAAACAGACTCCCCGGAGGTTGAGCTTTCAGAAGCAACTTTAACTCTAAGGGAGGAAGCAGCAGAATGTGCCTCTCACATCTAGCCTGTAGGAATTCAGGTTGGCAAGTTCTATGGGGAAGCCCATTGCTGCCTATGGTTGAAACGGCATGGGAGATTTCAGTTTCAAAATCTCTGTGAAAAAGCGTCAGAGAAGCTTCTCCGTTTAGAATCCTGCATATCTCACCGAACCGAAGAAGTGGTAGTTAGAAGGGAGTTAGAGCTGCAAGCAGTTTGGTTTGGGAAATTAGACGCGAAATGACACTGCAAAGGACTTCCAACAGGCTTGGAAAAGTGTGTTCTATATCTCTGCCAAACAGACTCCCCGGAGGTTGAGCTTTCAGAAGCTAGTTTAACTCTAAGGGAGGAAGCAGCAGAATGTGCCTCTCACATCTAGCCTGTAGGAATTCAGGTTGGCAAGTTCTATGTCGAAGCCCATTGCTGCCTATGGTGGAAACGGCTTGGGAGATTTGAGTTTCAAAATCTCTGTGAAAAAGCGTCAGAGAAGCTTCTCTGTTTAGAATCCAGCATATCTCACTGAACCGAAGAAGTGGTAGTTAGAAGGGAGTTAGAGCTGCAAGCAGTTTGGTTTGGGAAATTAGATGCGTAATGACACTGCAAAGCCCTTCCAACAGGCTTGGAAAAGTGTGTTCTATATCTCTGCCAAACAGACTCCCCGGAGGTTGAGCTTTCAGAAGCTAGTTTAACTCTAAGGGAGGAAGCAGCAGAATGTGCCTCTCACATCTAGCCTGTAGGAATTCAGGTTGGCAAGTTCTATGGGGAAGCCCATTGCTGCCTCTGGTGGAAACGGCATGGGAGATTTAAGTTTCAAAATCTCTGTGAAAAAGCGTTAGAGAAGCTTCTCCGTTTAGAATCCAGCATATCTCACTGAACCGAAGAAGTGGTAGTTAGAAGGGAGTTAGAGCTGCAAGCAGTTTGGTTTGGGAAATTAGACGCGAAAGGACACTGCAAAGGCCTTCCAACAGGCTTGGAAAAGTGTGTTCTATATCTCTGCCAAACAGACTCCCCGGAGGTTGAGCTTTCAGAAGCTAGTTTAACTCTAAGGGAGGAAGCAGCAGAATGTGCCTCTCACATCTAGCCTGTAGGAATTCAGGTTGGCAAGTTCTATGGGGAAGCCCATTGCTGCCTATGGCAGAAACGGCATGGGAGATTTCAGTTTCAAAATCTCTGTGAAAAAGCGTCAGAGAAGCTTCTCCGTTTAGAATCCTGCATATCTCACCGAACCGAAGAAGTGGTAGTTAGAAGGGAGTTAGAGCTGCAAGCAGTTTGGTTTGGGAAATTAGACGCGAAATGACACTGCAAATGCCTTCCAACACGCTTGGAAAAGTGTGTTCTAGATCTATGCCAAACAGACTCCCCGGAGGTTGAGCTTTCAGAAGCTAGTTTAACTCTAAGGGAGGAAGCAGCAGAATGTGCCTCTCACATCTAGCCTGTAGGAATTCAGGTTGGCAAGTTCTATGGGGAAGCCCATTGCTGCCTATGGTGGAAACGGCATGGGAGATTTCAGTTTCAAAATCTCTGTGAAAAAGCGTCAGAGAAGCTTCTCCGTTCAGAATCCAGCATATCTCACTGAACCGAAGAAGTGGTAGTTAGAAGGGAGTTAGAGCTGCAAGCAGTTTGGTTTGGGAAATTAGACGCGAAATGAAACTGCAAATGCCTTCCAACACTCTTGGAAAAGTGTGTTCTATATATCTGCCAAACAGACTCCCCGGAGGTTGAGCTTTCAGAACCAAGTTTAACTCTAAGGGAGGAAGCAGCAGAATGTGCCTCTCACTTCTAGCCTTTAGGAATTCAGGTTGGCAAGTTCTATGGGGAAGCCCATTGCTGCCTATGGTGGAAACGGCATGGGAGATTTCAGTTTCAAAATCTCTGTGAAAAAGCGTCAGAGAAGCTTCTCCGTTTGAATCCAGCATATCTCACTGAACCGAAGAAGTGGTAGTTAGAAGGGAGTTAGAGCTTCAAGCAGTTTGGTTTGGGAAATTAGACGCGAAATGAAACTGCAAATGCCTTCCAACAGGCTTGGAAAAGTGTGTTCTATATCTCTGCCAAACAAACTCCCCGGAGGTTGAGCTTTCAGAAGCTAGTTTAACTCTATGGGAGGAAGCAGCAGAATGTGCCTCTCACATCTAGCCTGTAGGAATTCAGGTTGGCAAGTTCTATGGGGAGGCCCATTGGCGCCTTCGTTGGAAACGGGTTTGGAAATTTCAGTTTCAAAATCTCTGTGAAAAAGCGTCAGAGAAGCTTCCCCGTTTAGAATCCAGCATATCTCCCTGAACCGAAGAAGTGGTAGTTAGAAGGGAGTTAGAGCTTCAAGCAGTTTGGTTTGGGAAATTAGACGCGAAATGAAACTGCAAATGCCTTCCAACAGGCTTGGAAAAGTGTGTTCTATATCTCTGCCAAACAAACTCCCCGGAGGTTGAGCTTTCAGAAGCTAGTTTAACTCTAAGGGAGGAAGCAGCAGAATGTGCCTCTCACATCTAGCCTGTAGGAATTCAGGTTGGCAAGTTCTATGGGGAAGCCCTTTGGTGCCTTCGTTGCAAACGGGTTTGGAAATTTCAGTTTCAAAATCTCTGTGAAAAAGCGTCAGAGAAGCTTCTCCGTTTAGAATCCAGCATATCTCACTGAACCGAAGAAGTGGGAGTTAGAAGGGAGTTAGAGCTGCAAGCAGTTTGGTTTGGGAAATTAGACGCGAAATGAAACTGCAAATGCCTTCCAACAGGCTTGGAAAATTGTGTTCTATATCTCTGCCAAACAGACTACCCGGAGGTTGAGCTTTCAGAAGCAAGTTTAACTCTAAGGGAGGAAGCAGCAGAATGTGCCTCTCACATCTAGCCTGTAGGAATTCAGGTTGGCAAGTTCTATGGGGAAGCCCATTGCTGCCTATGGTGGAAACGGCATGGGAGATTTCAGTTTCAAAATCTCTGTGAAAAAGCGTCAGAGAAGCTTCTCCGTTTAGAATCCAGCATATCTCACTGAACCGAAGAAGTGGTAGTTAGAAGGGAGTTAGAGCTGCAAGCAGTTTGGTTTGGGAAATTAGACGCGAAATGAAACTGCAAATGCCTTCCAACAGGCTGGGAAAAGAGTGTTCTATATCTCTGCCAAACAAACTCCCCGGAGGTTGAGCTTTCAGAAGCTAGTTTAACTCTAAGGGAGGAAGCAGCAGAATGTGCCTCTCACATCTAGCCTGTAGGAATTCAGGTTGGCAAGTTCTATGGGGAGGCCCATTGGCGCCTTCGTTGGAAACGGGTTTGGAAATTTCAGTTTCAAAATCTCTGTGAAAAAGCGTCAGAGAAGCTTCTCCGTTTAGAATCCAGCATATCTCACTGAACCGAAGAAGTGGTAGTTAGAAGGGAGTTAGAGCTTCAAGCAGTTTGGTTTGGGAAATTAGACGCGAAATGAAACTGCAAATGCCTTCCAACAGGCTTGGAAAAGTGTGTTCTATATCTCTGCCAAACAAACTCCCCGGAGGTTGAGGTTTCAGAAGCAAGTTTTACTCTAAGGGAGGAAGCAGCAGAATGTGCCTCTCACATCTAGCCTTTAGGAATTCAGGTTGGCAAGTTCTATGGGGAAGCCCATTGCTGCCTATGGTGGAAACGGCATGGGAGATTTCAGTTTCCAAATCTCTGTGAAAAAGCGTCAGAGAAGCTTCTCCGTTTAGAATCCAGCATATCTCACTGAACCGAAGAAGTGGTAGTTAGAAGGGAGTTAGAGCTGCAAGCAGTTTGGTTTGGGAAATTAGATGCGAAATGACACTGCAAAGGCCTTCCAACAGGCTTGGAAAAGTGTGTTCTATATCTGTGCCAAACAGAGTCCCCGGAGGTTGAGCTTTCAGAAGCAAGCTTAACTGTTAGGGAGGAAGCAGCAGAATGTGCCTCTCACATCTAGCCTGTAGGAATTCAGGTTGGCAAGTTCTATGGGGAAGCCCATTGCTGCCTATGGTGGAAACGGCATGGGAGATTTCAGTTTCAAAATCTCTGTGAAAAAGCGTCAGAGAAGCTTCTCCGTTTAGAATCCAGCATATCTCACTGAACCGAAGAAGTGGTAGTTAGAAGGGAGTTAGAGCTGCAAGCAGTTTGGTTTGGGAAATTAGACGCGAAATGAAACTGCAAATGCCTTCCAACAGGCTTGGAAAAGTGTGTTCTATATCTCTGCCAAACAAACTCCCCGGAGGTTGAGCTTTCAGAAGCTAGTTTAACTCTAAGGGAGGAAGCAGCAGAATGTGCCTCTCACATCTAGCATGTAGGAATTCAGGTTGGCAAGTTCTATGGGGAAGCCCATTGGCGCCTTCGTTGGAAACGGGTTTGGAAATTTCAGTTTCAAAATCTCTGTGAAAAAGCGTCAGAGAAGCTTCTCCGTTTAGAATCCAGCATATCTCACTGAACCGAAGAAGTGGTAGTTAGAAGGGAGTTAGAGCTGCAAGCAGTTTGGTTTGGGAAATTAGACGCGAAATGAAACTGCAAATGCCTTCCAACAGGCTTGGAAAATTTTGTTCTATATCTCTGCCAAACAGAGTCCCCGGAGGTTGCGCTTTCACAAGCAAGTTTAACTCTAAGAGAGGAAGCAGCAGAATGTGCCTCTCACATCTAGCCTGTAGGAATTCAGGTTGGGAAGTTCAATGGGGAAGCCCATTGCTGCCTATGGTTGAAACGGCATGGGAGATTTCAGTTTCAAAATCTCTGTGAAAAAGCGTCAGAGAAGCTTCTCCGTTTAGAATCCAGCATATCTCACTGAACCGAAGAAGTGGTAGTTAGAAGGGAGTTAGAGCTGCAAGCAGTTTGGTTTGGGAAATTAGACGCGAAATGACACTGCAAAGGCCTTCCAACAGGCTTGGAAAAGTGTGTTCTATATCTCTGCCAAACAGACTCCCCGGAGGTTGAGCTTTCACAAGCAAGTTTAACTCTAAGAGAGGAAGCAGCAGAATGTGCCTCTCACATCTAGCCTGTAGGAATTCAGGTTGGCAAGTTCTATGGGGAAGCCCATTGCTGCCTATGGTGGAAACGGCATGGGAGATTTCAGTTTCAAAATCTCTGTGAAAAAGCGTCAGAGAAGCTTCCACGTTTAGAATCCAGCATATCTCACTGAACCGAAGAAGTGGTAGTTAGATGGGAGTTAGAGCTGCAAGCAGTTTGGTTTGGAAAATTAGACGCGAAATGAAACTGCAAATGCCTTCCAACAGGCTTGGAAAAGTGTGTTCTATATCTCTGCCAAACAAACTCCCCGGAGGTTGAGCTTTCAGAAGCTAGTTTAACTCTAAGGGAGGAAGCAGCAGAATGTGCCTCTCACATCTAGCCTGTAGGAATTCAGGTTGGCAAGTTCTATGGGGAAGCCCATTGGCGCCTTCGTTGGAAACGGGTTTGGAAATTTCAGTTTCAAAATCTCTGTGAAAAAGCGTCAGAGAAGCTTCTCCGTTTAGAATCCAGCATATCTCACTGAACCGAAGAAGTGGTAGTTAGAAGGGAGTTAGAGCTGCAAGCAGTTTGGTTTGGGAAATTAGATGCGAAATGACACTGCAAAGGCCTTCCAACAGGCTTGGAAAAGTGTGTTCTATATCTCTGCCAAACAGACTCCCCGGAGGTTGAGCTTTCAGAAGCAAGCTTAACTGTTAGGGAGGAAGCAGCAGAATGTGCCTCTCACATCTAGCCTGTAGGAATTCAGGTTGGCAAGTTCTATGGGGAAGCCCATTGCTGCCTATGGTGGAAACGGCATGGGAGATTTCAGTTTCAAAATCTCTGTGAAAAAGCGTCAGAGAAGCTTCTCCGTTTAGAATCCAGCATATCTCACTGAACCGAAGAAGTGGTAGTTAGAAGGGAGTTAGAGCTGCAAGCAGTTTGGTTTGGGAAATTAGACGCGAAATGAAACTGCAAATGCCTTCCAACAGGCTTGGAAAAGTGTGTTCTATATCTCTGCCAAACAAACTCCCCGGAGGTTGAGCTTTCAGAAGCAAGTTTAACTCTAAGGGAGGAAGCAGCAGAATGTGCCTCTCACATCTAGCCTGTAGGAATTCAGGTTGGCAAGTTCTATGGGGAAGCCCATTGCTGCCTATGGTGGAAACGGCATGGGAGATTTCAGTTTCAAAATCTCTGTGAAAAAGCATCAGAGAAGCTTCTCCGTTTAGAATCCAGCATATCTCACTGAACCGAAGAAGTGGTAGTTAGAAGGGAGTTAGAGCTGCAAGCAGTTTGGTTTGGGAAATTAGACGCGAAATGAAACTGCAAATGCCTTCCAACAGGCTTGGAAAAGTGTGTTCTATATCTCTGCCAAACAAACTCCCCGGAGGTTGAGCTTTCAGAAGCTAGTTTAACTCTAAGGGAGGAAGCAGCAGAATGTGCCTCTCACATCTAGCCTGTAGGAATTCAGGTTGGCAAGTTCTATGGGGAAGCCCATTGGCGCCTTCGTTGGAAACGGGTTTGGAAATTTGAGTTTCAAAATCTCTGTGAAAAAGCGTCAGAGAAGCTTCTCCGTTTAGAATCCAGCATATCTCACTGAACCGAAGAAGTGGTAGTTAGAAGGGAGTTAGAGCTGCAAGCAGTTTGGTTTGGGAAATTAGACGCGAAATGAAACTGCAAATGCCTTCCAACAGGCTTGGAAAAGTGTGTTCTATATCTGTGCCAAACAGAGTCCCCGGAGGTTGAGCTTTCAGAAGCAAGCTTAACTGTTAGGGAGGAAGCAGCAGAATGTGCCTCTCACATCTAGCCTGTAGGAATTCAGGTTGGCAAGTTCTATGGGGAAGCCCATTGCTGCCTATGGTGGAAACGGCATGGGAGATTTCAGTTTCAAAATCTCTGTGAAAAAGCGTCAGAGAAGCTTCTCCGTTTAGAATCCAGCATATCTCACTGAACCGAAGAAGTGGTAGTTAGAAGGGAGTTAGAGCTGCAAGCAGTTTGGTTTGGGAAATTAGATGCGAAATGACACTGCAAAGGCCTTCCAACAGGCTTGGAAAAGTGTGTTCTATATCTCTGCCAAACACACTCCCCAGAGGTTGAGCTTTCAGAAGCAAGCTTAACTGTTAGGGAGGAAGCAGCAGAATGTGCCTCTCACATCTAGCCTGTAGGAATTCAGGTTGGCAAGTTCTATGGGGAAGCCCATTGCTGCCTATGGTGCAAACGGCATGGGAGATTTCAGTTTCAAAATCTCTGTGAAAAAGCGTCAGAGAAGCTTCTCCGTTTAGAATCCAGCATATCTCACTGAACCGAAGAAGTGGTAGTTAGAAGGGAGTTAGAGCTGCAAGCAGTTTGGTTTGGGAAATTAGACGCGAAATGAAACTGCAAATACCTTCCAACAGGCTTGGAAAAGTGTGTTCTATATCTCTGCCAAACAAACTCCCCGGAGGTTGAGCTTTCAGAAGCTAGTTTAACTCTAAGGGAGGAAGCAGCAGAATGTGCCTCTCACATCTAGCCTGTAGGAATTCAGGTTGGCAAGTTCTATGGGGAAGCCCATTGGCGCCTTCGTTGGAAACGGGTTTGGAAATTTCAGTTTCAAAATCTCTGTGAAAAAGCGTCAGAGAAGCTTCTCCGTTTAGAATCCAGCATATCTCACTGAACCGAAGAAGTGGTAGTTAGAAGGGAGTTAGAGCTGCAAGCAGTTTGGTTTGGGAAATTAGACGCGAAATGAAACTGCAAATGCCTTCCAACAGGCTTGGAAAAGTGTGTTCTATATCTCTGCCAAACAAACTCCCTGGAGGTTGAGCTTTCAGAAGCTAGTTTAACTCTAAGGGAGGAAGCAGCAGAATGTGCCTCTCACATCTAGCCTGTAGGAATTCAGGTTGGCAAGTTCTATGGGGAAGCCCATTGCTGCCTATGGTGGAAACGGCATGGGAGATTTCAGTTTCAAAATCTCTGTGAAAAAGCGTCAGAGAAGCTTCTCCGTTTAGAATCCAGCATATCTCACTGAACCGAAGAAGTGGTAGTTAGAAGGGAGTTAGAGCTGCAAGCAGTTTGGTTTGGGAAATTAGATGCGAAATGACACTGCAAAGGCCTTCCAACAGGCTTGGAAAAGTGTGTTCTATATCTCTGCCAAACAGACTCCCCGGAGGTTGAGCTTTCAGAAGCAAGCTTAACTGTTAGGGAGGAAGCAGCAGAATGTGCCTCTCACATCTAGCCTGTAGGAATTCAGGTTGGCAAGTTCTATGGGGAAGCCCATTGCTGCCTATGGTGGAAACGGCATGGGAGATTTCAGTTTCAAAATCTCTGTGAAAAAGCGTCAGAGAAGCTTCTCCGTTTAGAATCCAGCATATCTCACTGACCCGAAGAAATGGTAGTTAGAAGGGAGTTAGAGCTGCAAGCAGTTTGGTTTGGGAAATTAGACGCGAAATGAAACTGCAAATGCCTTCCAACAGGCTTGGAAAAGTGTGTTCTATATCTCTGCCAAACAAACTCCCCGGAGGTTGAGCTTTCAGAAGCAAGCTTAACTGTTAGGGAGGAAGCAGCAGAATGTGCCTCTCACATCTAGCCTGTAGGAATTCAGGTTGGCAAGTTCTATGGGGAAGCCCATTGCTGCCTATGGTGGAAACGGCATGGGAGATTTCAGTTTCAAAATCTCTGTGAAAAAGCGTCAGAGAAGCTTCTCCGTTTAGAATCCAGCATATCTCACTGAACCGAAGAAGTGGTAGTTAGAAGGGAGTTAGAGCTGCAAGCAGTTTGGTTTGGGAAATTAGACGCGAAATGAAACTGCAAATGCCTTCCAACAGGCTTGGAAAAGTGTGTTCTATATCTCTGCCAAACAAACTCCCCGGAGGTTGAGCTTTCAGAAGCTAGTTTAACTCTAAGGGAGGAAGCAGCAGAATGTGCCTCTCACATCTAGCCTGTAGGAATTCAGGTTGGCAAGTTCTATGGGGAAGCCCATTGGCGCCTTCGTTGGAAACGGGTTTGGAAATTTCAGTTTCAAAATCTCTGTGAAAAAGCGTCAGAGAAGCTTCTCCGTTTAGAATCCAGCATATCTCACTGAACCGAAGAAGTGGTAGTTAGAAGGGATTTAGAGCTGCAAGCAGTTTGGTTTGGGAAATTAGACGCGAAATGAAACTGCAAATGCCTTCCAACAGGCTTGGAAAAGTGTGTTCTATATCTCTGCCAAACAGACTCCCCGGAGGTTGAGCTTTCAGAAGCAAGTTTAACTCTAAGGGAGGAAGCAGCAGAATGTGCCTCTCACATCTAGCCTGTAGGAATTCAGGTTGGCAAGTTCTATGGGGAAGCCCATTGGCGCCTTCGTTGGAAACGGGTTTGGAAATTTCAGTTTCAAAATCTCTGTGAAAAAGCGTCAGAGAAGCTTCTCCGTTTAGAATCCAGCATATCTCACTGAACAGAAGAAGTGTTAGTTTGAAGGGAGTTAGAGCTGCAAGCAGTTTGGTTTGCGAAATGAGACGCGAAATGAAACTGCAAATGCCTTCCAACAGGCTTGGAAAAGTGTGTTCTATATCTCTGCCAAACAGACTCCCCGGAGGTTGAGCTTTCAGAAGCAAGTTTAACTCTAAGGGAGGAAGCAGCAGAATGTGCCTCTCACATCTAGCCTGTAGGAATTCAGGTTGGCAAGTTCTATGGGGAAGCCCATTGCTGCCTATGTTGGAAACTGCATGGGAGATTTCAGTATCAAAATCTCTGTGAAAAAGTGTCAGAGAACCTTCTCCGTTTAGAATCCAGCATATCTCACTGAACCGAAGAAGTGGTAGTTAGAAGGGAGTTAGAGCTGCAAGCAGTTTGGTTTGGGAAATTAGACGCGAAATGAAACTGCAAATGCCTTCCAACAGGCTTGAAAAATTGTGTTCTATATCTCTGCCAAACAAACTCCCCGGAGGTTGAGCTTTCAGAAGCTAGTTTAACTCTAAGGGAGGAAGCAGCAGAATGTGCCTCTCACATCTAGCCTGTAGGAATTCAGGTTGGCAAGTTCTATGGGGAAGCCCTTTGGTGCCTTCGTTGCAAACGGGTTTGGAAATTTCAGTTTCAAAATCTCTGTGAAAAAGCGTCAGAGAAGCTTCTCCGTTTAGAATCCAGCATATCTCACTGAACCGAAGAAGTGGGAGTTAGAAGGGAGTTAGAGCTGCAAGCAGTTTGGTTTGGGAAATTAGACGCGAAATGAAACTGCAAATGCCTTCCAACAGGCTTGGAAAATTGTGTTCTATATCTCTGCCAAACAGACTACCCGGAGGTTGAGCTTTCAGAAGCAAGTTTAACTCTAAGGGAGGAAGCAGCAGAATGTGCCTCTCACATCTAGCCTGTAGGAATTCAGGTTGGCAAGTTCTATGGGGAAGCCCATTGCTGCCTATGGTGGAAACGGCATGGGAGATTTCAGTTTCAAAATCTCTGTGAAAAAGCGTCAGAGAAGCTTCTCCGTTTAGAATCCAGCATATCTCACTGAACCGAAGAAGTGGTAGTTAGAAGGGAGTTAGAGCTGCAAGCAGTTTGGTTTGGGAAATTAGACGCGAAATGAAACTGCAAATGCCTTCCAACAGGCTTGGAAAAGAGTGTTCTATATCTCTGCCAAACAAACTCCCCGGAGGTTGAGCTTTCAGAAGCTAGTTTAACTCTATGGGAGGAAGCAGCAGAATGTGCCTCTCACATCTAGCCTGTAGGAATTCAGGTTGGCAAGTTCTATGGGGAGGCCCATTGGCGCCTTCGTTGGAAACGGGTTTGGAAATTTCAGTTTCAAAATCTCTGTGAAAAAGCGTCAGAGAAGCTTCCCCGTTTAGAATCCAGCATATCTCACTGAACCGAAGAAGTGGTAGTTAGAAGGGAGTTAGAGCTTCAAGCAGTTTGGTTTGGGAAATTAGACGCGAAATGAAACTGCAAATGCCTTCCAACAGGCTTGGAAAAGTGTGTTCTATATCTCTGCCAAACAAACTCCCCGGAGGTTGAGCTTTCAGAAGCTAGTTTAACTCTAAGGGAGGAAGCAGCAGAATGTGCCTCTCACATCTAGCCTGTAGGAATTCAGGTTGGCAAGTTCTATGGGGAAGCCCTTTGGTGCCTTCGTTGCAAACGGGTTTGGAAATTTCAGTTTCAAAATCTCTGTGAAAAAGCGTCAGAGAAGCTTCTCCGTTTAGAATCCAGCATATCTCACTGAACCGAAGAAGTGGTAGTTAGAAGGGAGTTAGAGCTGCAAGCAGTTTGGTTTGGGAAATTAGACGCGAAATGAAACTGCAAATGCCTTCCAACAGGCTTGGAAAATTGTGTTCTATATCTCTGCCAAACAGACTACCCGGAGGTTGAGCTTTCAGAAGCAACTTTAACTCTAAGGGAGGAAGCAGCAGAATGTGCCTCTCACATCTAGCCTGTAGGAATTCAGGTTGGCAAGTTCTATGGGGAAGCCCATTGCTGCCTATGGTGGAAACGGCATGGGAGATTTCAGTTTCAAAATCTCTGTGAAAAAGCGTCAGAGAAGCTTCTCCGTTTAGAATCCAGCATATCTCACTGAACCGAAGAAGTGGTAGTTAGAAGGGAGTTAGAGCTGCAAGCAGTTTGGTTTGGGAAATTAGACGCGAAATGAAACTGCAAATGCCTTCCAACAGGCTGGGAAAAGAGTGTTCTATATCTCTGCCAAACAAACTCCCCGGAGGTTGAGCTTTCAGAAGCTAGTTTAACTCTAAGGGAGGAAGCAGCAGAATGTGCCTCTCACATCTAGCCTGTAGGAATTCAGGTTGGCAAGTTCTATGGGGAGGCCCATTGGCGCCTTCGTTGGAAACGGGTTTGGAAATTTCAGTTTCAAAATCTCTGTGAAAAAGCGTCAGAGAAGCTTCTCCGTTTAGAATCCAGCATATCTCACTGAACCGAAGAAGTGGTAGTTAGAAGGGAGTTAGAGCTTCAAGCAGTTTGGCTTGGGAAATTAGACGCGAAATGAAACTGCAAATGCCTTCCAACAGGCTTGGAAAAGTGTGTTCTATATCTCTGCCAAACAGACTCCCCGGAGGTTGAGGTTTCAGAAGCAAGTTTTACTCTAAGGGAGGAAGCAGCAGAATGTGCCTCTCACATCTAGCCTTTAGGAATTCAGGTTGGCAAGTTCTATGGGGAAGCCCATTGCTGCCTATGGTGGAAACGGCATGGGAGATTTCAGTTTCAAAATCTCTGTGAAAAAGCGTCAGAGAAGCTTCTCCGTTTAGAATCCAGCATATCTCACTGAACCGAAGAAGTGGTAGTTAGAAGGGAGTTAGAGCTGCAAGCAGTTTGGTTTGGGAAATTAGATGCGAAATGACACTGCAAAGGCCTTCCAACAGGCTTGGAAAAGTGTGTTCTATATCTGTGCCAAACAGAGTCCCCGGAGGTTGAGCTTTCAGAAGCAAGCTTAACTGTTAGGGAGGAAGCAGCAGAATGTGCCTCTCACATCTAGCCTGTAGGAATTCAGGTTGGCAAGTTCTATGGGGAAGCCCATTGCTGCCTATGGTGGAAACGGCATGGGAGATTTCAGTTTCAAAATCTCTGTGAAAAAGCGTCAGAGAAGCTTCTCCGTTTAGAATCCAGCATATCTCACAGAACCGAAGAAGTGGTAGTTAGAAGGGAGTTAGAGCTGCAAGCAGTTTGGTTTGGGAAATTAGATGCGAAATGACACTGCAAAGGCCTTCCAACAGGCTTGGAAAAGTGTGTTCTATATCTCTGCCAAACAGACTCCCCGGAGGTTGAGCTTTCAGAAGCAAGTTTAACTCTTAGGGTGGAAGCAGCAGAATGTGCCTCTCACATCTAGCCTGTAGGAATTCAGGTTGGCAAGTTCTATGGGGAAGCCCATTGCTGCCTATGGTTGAAACGGCATGGGAGATTTCAGTTTCAAAATCTCTGTGAAAAAGCGTCAGAGAAGCTTCTCCGTTTAGAATCCAGCATATCTCACTGAACCGAAGAAGTGGTAGTTAGAAGGGAGTTAGAGCTGCAAGCAGTTTGGTTTGGGAAATTAGACGCGAAATGACACTGCAAAGGCCTTCCAACAGGCTTGGAAAAGTGTGTTCTATATCTCTGCCAAACAGACTCCCCGGAGGTTGAGCTTTCACAAGCAAGTTTAACCCTAAGGGAGGAAGCAGCAAAATGTGCCTCTCACATCTAGCCTGTAGGAATTCAGGTTGGCAAGTTCTATGGGGAAGCCCATTGCTGCCTATGGTGGAAACGGCATGGGAGATTTCAGTTTCAAAATCTCTGTGAAAAAGCGTCAGAGAAGCTTCTCCGTTTAGAATCCAGCATATCTCACTGAACCGAAGAAGTGGTAGTTAGAAGGGAGTTAGAGCTGCAAGCAGTTTTGTTTGGGAAATTAGACGCGAAATGACACTGCAAAGGCCTTCCAACAGGCTTGGAAAATTGTGTTCTATATCTCTGCCAAACAGACTCCCCGGAGGTTGAGCTTTCAGAAGCAACTTTAACTCTAAGGGAGGAAGCAGCAGAATGTGCCTCTCACATCTAGCCTGTAGGAATTCAGGTTGGCAAGTTCTATGGGGAAGCCCATTGCTGCCTATGGTTGAAACGGCATGGGAGATTTCAGTTTCAAAATCTCTGTGAAAAAGCGTCAGAGAAGCTTCTCCGTTTAGAATCCTGCATATCTCACCGAACCGAAGAAGTGGTAGTTAGAAGGGAGTTAGAGCTGCAAGCAGTTTGGTTTGGGAAATTAGACGCGAAATGACACTGCAAAGGACTTCCAACAGGCTTGGAAAAGTGTGTTCTATATCTCTGCCAAACAGACTCCCCGGAGGTTGAGCTTTCAGAAGCTAGTTTAACTCTAAGGGAGGAAGCAGCAGAATGTGCCTCTCACATCTAGCCTGTAGGAATTCAGGTTGGCAAGTTCTATGTCGAAGCCCATTGCTGCCTATGGTGGAAACGGCTTGGGAGATTTGAGTTTCAAAATCTCTGTGAAAAAGCGTCAGAGAAGCTTCTCTGTTTAGAATCCAGCATATCTCACTGAACCGAAGAAGTGGTAGTTAGAAGGGAGTTAGAGCTGCAAGCAGTTTGGTTTGGGAAATTAGATGCGTAATGACACTGCAAAGCCCTTCCAACAGGCTTGGAAAAGTGTGTTCTATATCTCTGCCAAACAGACTCCCCGGAGGTTGAGCTTTCAGAAGCTAGTTTAACTCTAAGGGAGGAAGCAGCAGAATGTGCCTCTCACATCTAGCCTGTAGGAATTCAGGTTGGCAAGTTCTATGGGGAAGCCCATTGCTGCCTCTGGTGGAAACGGCATGGGAGATTTAAGTTTCAAAATCTCTGTGAAAAAGCGTTAGAGAAGCTTCTCCGTTTAGAATCCAGCATATCTCACTGAACCGAAGAAGTGGTAGTTAGAAGGGAGTTAGAGCTGCAAGCAGTTTGGTTTGGGAAATTAGACGCGAAAGGACACTGCAAAGGCCTTCCAACAGGCTTGGAAAAGTGTGTTCTATATCTCTGCCAAACAGACTCCCCGGAGGTTGAGCTTTCAGAAGCTAGTTTAACTCTAAGGGAGGAAGCAGCAGAATGTGCCTCTCACATCTAGCCTGTAGGAATTCAGGTTGGCAAGTTCTATGGGGAAGCCCATTGCTGCCTATGGCAGAAACGGCATGGGAGATTTCAGTTTCAAAATCTCTGTGAAAAAGCGTCAGAGAAGCTTCTCCGTTTAGAATCCTGCATATCTCACCGAACCGAAGAAGTGGTAGTTAGAAGGGAGTTAGAGCTGCAAGCAGTTTGGTTTGGGAAATTAGACGCGAAATGACACTGCAAATGCCTTCCAACACGCTTGGAAAAGTGTGTTCTAGATCTATGCCAAACAGACTCCCCGGAGGTTGAGCTTTCAGAAGCTAGTTTAACTCTAAGGGAGGAAGCAGCAGAATGTGCCTCTCACATCTAGCCTGTAGGAATTCAGGTTGGCAAGTTCTATGGGGAAGCCCATTGCTGCCTATGGTGGAAACGGCATGGGAGATTTCAGTTTCAAAATCTCTGTGAAAAAGCGTCAGAGAAGCTTCTCCGTTCAGAATCCAGCATATCTCACTGAACCGAAGAAGTGGTAGTTAGAAGGGAGTTAGAGCTGCAAGCAGTTTGGTTTGGGAAATTAGACGCGAAATGAAACTGCAAATGCCTTCCAACACTCTTGGAAAAGTGTGTTCTATATATCTGCCAAACAGACTCCCCGGAGGTTGAGCTTTCAGAACCAAGTTTAACTCTAAGGGAGGAAGCAGCAGAATGTGCCTCTCACTTCTAGCCTTTAGGAATTCAGGTTGGCAAGTTCTATGGGGAAGCCCATTGCTGCCTATGGTGGAAACGGCATGGGAGATTTCAGTTTCAAAATCTCTGTGAAAAAGCGTCAGAGAAGCTTCTCCGTTTGAATCCAGCATATCTCACTGAACCGAAGAAGTGGTAGTTAGAAGGGAGTTAGAGCTGCAAGCAGTTTGGTTTGGGAAATTAGACGCGAAATGACACTGCAAAGGCCTTCCAACAGGCTTGGAAAAGTGTGTTCTATATCTCTGCCAAACAGACTCCCCGGAGGTTGAGCTTTCACAAGCAAGGTTAACTCTAAGAGAGGAAGCAGCAGAATGTGCCTCTCACATCTAGCCTGTAGGAATTCAGGTTGGCAAGGTCTATGGGGAAGCCCATTGCTGCCTATGGTGGAAACGGCATGGGAGATTTCAGTTACAAAGTCTCTGTGAAAAAGCGTCAGAGAAGCTTCTCCGTTTCGAATCCCGCATATCTCACTGAACCGAAGAAGTGGTAGTTAGAAGGGAGTTAGAGCTGCAAGCAGTTTGGTTTGGGAAATTAGACGCGAAATGACACTGCAAAGGCCTTCCAACAGGCTTGGAAAAGTGTGTTCTATATCTCTGCCAAACAGACTCCCCGGAGGTTGAGCTTTCAGAAGCTAGTTTAACTCTAAGGGAGGAAGCAGCAGAATGTGCCTCTCACATCTAGCCTGTAGGAATTCAGGTTGGCAAGTTCTATGGGGAAGCCCATTGGCGCCTTCCTTGGAAACTGGTTTGGAAATTTCAGTTTCAAAATCTCTCTGAAAAAGCGTCAGAGAAGCTTCCCCGTTTAGAATCCAGCATATCTCACAGAACCGAAGAAGTGGTAGTTAGAAGGGAGTTAGAGCTGCAAGCAGTTTGGTTTGGGAAATTAGACGCGAAATGACACTGCATAGGCCTTCCAACAGGCTTGGAAAAGTGTGTTCTATATCTCTGCCAAACAGACTCCCCGGAGGTTGAGCTTTCAGAAGCAAGTTTAACTCTAAGGGAGGAAGCAGCAGAATGTGCCTCTCACATCTAGCCTGTAGAAATTCAGGTTGGCAAGTTCTATGGGGAAGCCCATTGCTGCCTATGGTGGAAACGGCATGGGAGATTTCAGTTTCAAAATCTCTGTGAAAAAGCGTCAGAGAAGCTTCTCCGTTTAGAATCCAGCATATCTCACTGAACCGAAGAAGTGGTAGTTAGAAGGGTTTTAGAGCTGCAGGCAGTTTGGTTTGGGAAATTAGACGCGAAATGACACTGCAAATGCCTTCCAACAGGCTTGGAAAAGTGTGTTCTATATCTCTGCCAAACAGACTCCCCGGAGGTTGAGCTTTCAGAAGCAAGTTTAACTCTAAGGGAGGAAGCAGCAGAATGTGCCTCTCACATCTAGCCTGTAGGAATTCAGGTTGGCAAGTTCTATGGGGAAGCCCATTGCTGCCTATGGTGGAAAAGGCATGGGAGATTTCAGTTACAAAGTCTCTGTGAAAAAGCGTCAGAGAAGCTTCTCCGTTTAGAATCCAGCATATCTCACTGAACCGAAGAAGTGGTAGTTAGAAGGGTTTTAGAGCTGCAGGCAGTTTGGTTTGGGAAATTAGACGCGAAATGACACTGCAAATGCCTTCCAACAGGCTTGGAAAAGTGTGTTCTATATCTCTGCCAAACAGACTCCCCGGAGGTTGAGCTTTCAGAAGCAAGTTTAACTCTAAGGGAGGAAGCAGCAGAATGTGCCTCTCACATCTAGCCTGTAGGAATTCAGGTTGGCAAGTTCTATTGGGAAGCCCATTGGCGCCTTCCTTGGAAACTGGTTTAGAAATTTCAGTTTCAAAATCTCTGTGAAAAAGCGTCAGAGAAGCTTCCCCGTTTAGAATCCAGCATATCTCACAGAACCGAAGAAGTGGTAGTTAGAAGGGAGTTAGAGCTGCAAGCAGTTTGGTTTGGGAAATTAGACGCGAAATGACACTGCAAAGGCCTTCCAACAGGCTTGGAAAAGTGTGTTCAATATCTCTGCCAAACAGACTCCCCGGAGGTTGAGCTTTCAGAAGCAAGTTTAACTCTTAGGGTGGAAGCAGCAGAATGTGTCTCTCACATCTAGCCTGTAGGAATTCAGGTTGGCAAGTTCTATGGGGAAGCCCATTGCTGCCTATGGTGGAAACGGCATGGGAGATTTCAGTTTCAAAATCTCTGTGAAAAAGCGTCAGAGAAGCTTCTCCGTTTAGAATCCAGCATATCTCACTGAACCGAAGAAGTGGTAGTCAGAAGGGAGTTAGAGCTGCAAGCAGTTTGGTTTGGGAAATTAGACGCGAAATGAAACTGCAAATGCCTACAAACAGGCTTGGAAAAGTGTGTTCTATATCTCTGCCAAACAGACTCCCCGGAGGTTGAGCTCTCAGAAGCAAGTTTAACTCTTAGGGTGGAAGCAGCAGAATGTGCCTCTCACATCTAGCCTGTAGGAATTCAGGTTGGCAAGTTCTATGGGGAAGCCCATTGCTGCCTATGGTGGAAACGGCATGGGAGATTTCAGTTTCCAAATCTCTGTGAAAAAGCGTCAGAGAAGCTTCTCCGTTTAGAATCCAGCATATCTCACTGAACCGAAGAAGTTGTACTTAGAACGGTTTTAGAGCTGCAAGCAGTTTGGTTTGGGAAATTAGACGCGAAATGACACTGCAAATGCCTTCCAACAGGCTTGGAAAAGTGTGTTCTATATCTCTGCCAAACAGACTCCCCGGAGGTTGAGCTTTCAGAAGCAAGTTTAACTCTAAGGGAGGAAGCAGCCGAATGTGCCTCTCACATCTAGCCTGTAGGAATTCAGGTTGGCAAGTTCTATGGGGAAGCCCATTGGCGCCTTCGTTGGAAACGGGTTTGGAAATTTCAGTTTCAAAATCTCTGTGAAAAAGCGTCAGAGAAGCTTCTCCGTTTAGAATCCAGCATATCTCACTGAACCGAAGAAGTGGTAGTTAGAAGGGAGTTAGAGCTGCAAGCAGTTTGGTTTGGGAAATTAGACGCGAAATGACACTGCAAATGCCTTACAACAGGCTTGGAAAAGTGTGTTCTATATCTCTCCCAAACAGACTACCCGGAGGTTGAGCTTTCAGAAGCAAGTTAAACTCTAAGGGAGGAAGCAGCAGAATGTGCCTCTCACATCTAGCCTGTAGGAATTCAGGTTGCCAAGTTCTATGGGGAAGCCCATTGGCGCCTTCGTTGGAAACGGGTTTGGAAATTTCAGTTTCAAAATCTCTGTGAAAAAGCGTCAGAGAAGCTTCTCCGTTTAGAATCCAGCATATCTCACTGAACCGAAGAAGTGGTAGTTAGAAGGGAGTTAGAGCTGCAAGCAGTTTGTTTTCGGAAATTAGATGCGAAATGAAACTGCAAATGGCTTCCAACAGGCTTGGAAAAGTGTGTTCTATATCTCTGCCAAACAAACTCCCCGGAGGTTGAGGTTTCAGATGCTAGTTTAACTCTAAGGGAGGAAGCAGCAGAATGTGCCTATCACATCTAGCCTGTGGAAATTCAGGTTGGCAAGTTCTATGGGGAAGCCCATTGCTGCCTATGGTGGAAACGGCATGGGAGATTTCAGTTTCAAAATCTCTGTGAAAAAGCGTCAGAGAAGCTTCTCCGTTTAGAATCCAGCATATCTCACTGAACCGAAGAAGTGGTAGTTAGAAGGGTTTTAGAGCTGCAAGCAGTTTGCTTTGGGAAATTAGACGCGAAATGACACTGCAAATTCCTTCCAACAGGCTTGGAAAAGTGTGTTGTATATCTCTGCCAAACAGAATTCCCGGAGGTTGAGCTTTCAGAAGCAAGTTTAACTCTAAGGGAGGAAGCAGCAGAATGTGCCTCTCACTTCTAGCCTGTAGTAATTCAGGTTGGCAAGGTCTATGTCGAAGCCCATTGCTGCCTATGGAGGAAACGGCATGGGAGATTTCAGTTTCAAAATCTCTGTGAAAAAGCGTCAGAGAAGCTTCTCCGTTTAGAATCCAGCATATCTCACTGAACCGAAGAAGTGGTAGTTAGAAGGGAGTTAGAGCTGCAAGCAGTTTGGTTTGGGAAATTAGATGCGAAATGACACTGCAAAGGCCTTCCAACAGGCTTGGAATAGTGTGTTCTATATCTCTGCCAAACAGACTCCCTGGAGGTTGAGCTTTCAGAAGCAAGCTTAACTCTTAGGGAGGAAGCAGCAGAATGTGCCTCTCACATCTAGCCTGTAGGAATTCAGGTTGGCAAGTTCTATGGGGAAGCCCATTGCTGCCTATGGTGGAAAAGGCATGGGAGATTTCAGTTTCAAAATCTCTGTGAAAAAGCGTCAGAGAAGCTTCTCCGTTTAGAATCCAGCATATCTCACTGAACCGAAGAAGTGGTAGTTAGAAGGGAGTTAGAGCTGCAAGCAGTTTGGTTTGGGAAATTAGACGCGAAATGAAACTGCAAAGGCCTTCCAACAGGCTTGGAAAAGTGTGTTCTATATCTCTGCCAAACAGACTCCCCAGAGGTTGAGCTTTCAGAAGCACGCTTAACTCTTAGGGAGGAAGCAGCAGAATGTGCCTCTCACATCTAGCCTGTAGGAATTCAGGTTGGCAAGTTCTATGGGGAAGCCCATTGCTGCCTATGGTGGAAACGGCATGGGAGATTTCAGTTTCAAAATCTCTGTGAAAAAGCGTCAGAGAAGCTTCTCCGTTTAGAATCCAGCATATCTCACTGAACCGAAGAAGTGGTAGTTAGAAGGCAGTTAGAGCTGCAAGCAGTTTGGTTTGGGAAATTAGACGCGAAATGAAACTGCAAATGCCTTCCAACAGGCTTGGAAAAGTGTGTTCTATATCTCTGCCAAACAGACTCCCTGGAGGTTGAGCTTTCAGAAGCTAGTTTAACTCTAAGGGAGGAAGCAGCAGAATGTGCCTCTCACATCTACCCTGTAGGAATTCAGGTTGCCAAGTTCTATGGGGAAGCCCATTGCTGCCTATGGTGGAAACGGCATGGGAGATATCAGTTTCAAAATCTCTGTGAAAAAGCGTCAGAGAAGCTTCTCCGTTTAGAATCCAGCATATCTCACTGAACCGAAGAAGTGGTAGTTAGAAGGCAGTTAGAGCTGCAAGCAGTTTGGTTTGGGAAATTAGATGCGAAATGAAACTGCAAATGCCTTCCAACAGGCTTGGAAAAGTGTGTTCTATATCTCTGCCAAACAAACTCCCCGGAGGTTGAGGTTTCAGAAGCTAGTTTAACTCTAAGGGAGGAAGCAGCAGAATGTGCCTCTCACATCTAGCCTGTAGGAATTCAGGTTGGCAAGTTCTATGGGGAAGCCCATTGCTGCCTATGGTGGAAACGGCATGGGAGATTTCAGTTTCAAAATCTCTGTGAAAAAGCGTCAGAGAAGCTTCTCCGTTTAGAATCCAGCATGTCTCACTGAACCGAAGAAGTGGTAGTTAGAAGGGAGTTAGAGCTGCAAGCAGTTTGGTTTGGGAAATTAGACGCGAAATGAAACTGCAAATGCCTTCCAACAGGCTTGGAAAAATGTGTTCTATATCTCTGCCAAACAGACTCCCCGGAGGTTGAGCTTTCAGAAGCAAGTTTAACTCTAAGGGAGGAAGCAGCAGAATGTGCCTCTCACATCTAGCCTGTAGAAATTCAGGTTGGCAAGTTCTATGGGGAAGCCCATTGCTGCCTATGGTGGAAACGGCATGGGAGATTTCAGTTTCAAAATCTCTGTGAAAAAGCGTCAGAGAAGCTTCTCCGTTTAGAATCCAGCATATCTCACTGAACCGAAGAAGTGGTAGTTAGAAGGGTTTTAGAGCTGCAGGCAGTTTGGTTTGGGAAATTAGACGCGAAATGACACTGCAAATGCCTTCCAACAGGCTTGGAAAAGTGTGTTCTATATCTCTGCCAAACACACTCCCCGGAGGTTGAGCTTTCAGAAGCAAGTTTAACTCTAAGGGAGGAAGCAGCAGAATGTGCCTCTCACATCTAGCCTGTAGGAATTCAGGTTGGCAAGTTCTATGGGGAAGCCCATTGCTGCCTATGGTGGAAAAGGCATGGGAGATTTCAGTTACAAAGTCTCTGTGAAAAAGCGTCAGAGAAGCTTCTCCGTTTAGAATCCCGCATATCTCACTGAACCGACGAAGTGGTAGTTAGAAGGGAGTTAGAGCTGCAAGCAGTTTGGTTTGGGAAATTAGACGCGAAATGACACTGCAAAGGCCTTCCAACAGGCTTGGAAAAGTGTGTTCTATATCTCTGCCAAACAGACTCCCCGGAGGTTGAGCTTTCAGAAGCTAGTTTAACTCTAAGGGAGGAAGCAGCAGAATGTGCCTCTCACATCTAGCCTGTAGGAATTCAGGTTGGCAAGTTCTATTGGGAAGCCCATTGGCGCCTTCCTTGGAAACTGGTTTAGAAATTTCAGTTTCAAAATCTCTGTGAAAAAGCGTCAGAGAAGCTTCCCCGTTTAGAATCCAGCATATCTCACAGAACCGAAGAAGTGGTAGTTAGAAGGGAGTTAGAGCTGCAAGCAGTTTGGTTTGGGAAATTAGACGCGAAATGACACTGCAAAGGCCTTCCAACAGGCTTGGAAAAGTGTGTTCAATATCTCTGCCAAACAGACTCCCCGGAGGTTGAGCTTTCAGAAGCAAGTTTAACTCTTAGGGTGGAAGCAGCAGAATGTGCCTCTCACATCTAGCCTGTAGGAATTCAGGTTGGCAAGTTCTATGGGGAAGCCCATTGCTGCCTATGGTGGAAACGGCATGGGAGATTTCAGTTTCAAAATCTCTGTGAAAAAGCGTCAGAGAAGCTTCTCCGTTTAGAATCCAGCATATCTCACTGAACCGAAGAAGTGGTAGTCAGAAGGGAGTTAGAGCTGCAAGCAGTTTGGTTTGGGAAATTAGACGCGAAATGAAACTGCAAATGCCTACAAACAGGCTTGGAAAAGTGTGTTCTATATCTCTGCCAAACAGACTCCCCGGAGGTTGAGCTCTCAGAAGCAAGTTTAACTCTTAGGGTGGAAGCAGCAGAATGTGCCTCTCACATCTAGCCTGTAGGAATTCAGGTTGGCAAGTTCTATGGGGAAGCCCATTGCTGCCTATGGTGGAAACGGCATGGGAGATTTCAGTTTCAAAATCTCTGTGAAAAAGCGTCAGAGAAGCTTCTCCGTTTAGAATCCAGCATGTCTCACTGAACCGAAGAAGTGGTAGTTAGAAGGGAGTTAGAGCTGCAAGCAGTTTGGTTTGGGAAATTAGACGCGAAATGAAACTGCAAATGCCTTCCAACAGGCTTGGAAAAATGTGTTCTATATCTCTGCCAAACAGACTCCCCGGAGGTTGAGCTTTCAGAAGCAAGTTTAACTCTAAGGGAGGAAGCAGCAGAATGTGCCTCTCACATCTAGCCTGTAGAAATTCAGGTTGGCAAGTTCTATGGGGAAGCCCATTGCTGCCTATGGTGGAAACGGCATGGGAGATTTCAGTTTCAAAATCTCTGTGAAAAAGCGTCAGAGAAGCTTCTCCGTTTAGAATCCAGCATATCTCACTGAACCGAAGAAGTGGTAGTTAGAAGGGTTTTAGAGCTGCAGGCAGTTTGGTTTGGGAAATTAGACGCGAAATGACACTGCAAATGCCTTCCAACAGGCTTGGAAAAGTGTGTTCTATATCTCTGCCAAACACACTCCCCGGAGGTTGAGCTTTCAGAAGCAAGTTTAACTCTAAGGGAGGAAGCAGCAGAATGTGCCTCTCACATCTAGCCTGTAGGAATTCAGGTTGGCAAGTTCTATTGGGAAGCCCATTGGCGCCTTCCTTGGAAACTGGTTTAGAAATTTCAGTTTCAAAATCTCTGTGAAAAAGCGTCAGAGAAGCTTCCCCGTTTAGAATCCAGCATATCTCACAGAACCGAAGAAGTGGTAGTTAGAAGGGAGTTAGAGCTGCAAGCAGTATGGTTTGGGAAATTAGACGCGAAATGACACTGCAAAGGCCTTCCAACAGGCTTGGAAAAGTGTGTTCAATATCTCTGCCAAACAGACTCCCCGGAGGTTGAGCTTTCAGAAGCAAGTTTAACTCTTAGGGTGGAAGCAGCAGAATGTGCCTCTCACATCTAGCCTGTAGGAATTCAGGTTGGCAAGTTCTATGGGGAAGCCCATTGCTGCCTATGGTGGAAACGGCATGGGAGATTTCAGTTTCAAAATCTCTGTGAAAAAGCGTCAGAGAAGCTTCTCCGTTTAGAATCCAGCATATCTCACTGAACCGAAGAAGTGGTAGTCAGAAGGGAGTTAGAGCTGCAAGCAGTTTGGTTTGGGAAATTAGACGCGAAATGAAACTGCAAATGCCTACAAACAGGCTTGGAAAAGTGTGTTCTATATCTCTGCCAAACAGACTCCCCGGAGGTTGAGCTCTCAGAAGCAAGTTTAACTCTTAGGGTGGAAGCAGCAGAATGTGCCTCTCACATCTAGCCTGTAGGAATTCAGGTTGGCAAGTTCTATGGGGAAGCCCATTGCTGCCTATGGTGGAAACGGCATGGGAGATTTCAGTTTCCAAATCTCTGTGAAAAAGCGTCAGAGAAGCTTCTCCGTTTAGAATCCAGCATATCTCACTGAACCGAAGAAGTTGTACTTAGAACGGTTTTAGAGCTGCAAGCAGTTTGGTTTGGGAAATTAGACGCGAAATGAAACTGCAAATGCCTTCCAACAGGCTTGGAAAAGTGTGTTCTATATCTCTGCCAAACAGACTCCCCGGAGGTTGAGCTTTCAGAAGCAAGTTTAACTCTAAGGGAGGAAGCAGCAGAATGTGCCTCTCACATCTAGCCTGTAGGAATTCAGGTTGGCAAGTTCTATGGGGAAGCCCATTGGCGCCTTCGTTGGAAACGGGTTTGGAAATTTCAGTTTCAAAATCTCTGTGAAAAAGCGTCAGAGAAGCTTCTCCGTTTAGAATCCAGCATATCTCACTGAACCGAAGAAGTGGTAGTTAGAAGGGAGTTAGAGCTGCAAGCAGTTTGGTTTGGGAAATTAGACGCGAAATGACACTGCAAATGCCTTACAACAGGCTTGGAAAAGTGTGTTCTATATCTCTCCCAAACAGACTACCCGGAGGTTGAGCTTTCAGAAGCAAGTTAAACTCTAAGGGAGGAAGCAGCAGAATGTGCCTCTCACATCTAGCCTGTAGGAATTCAGGTTGCCAAGTTCTATGGGGAAGCCCATTGGCGCCTTCGTTGGAAACGGGTTTGGAAATTTCAGTTTCAAAATCTCTGTGAAAAAGCGTCAGAGAAGCTTCTCCGTTTAGAATCCAGCATATCTCACTGAACCGAAGAAGTGGTAGTTAGAAGGGAGTTAGAGCTGCAAGCAGTTTGGTTTCGGAAATTAGATGCGAAATGAAACTGCAAATGCCTTCCAACAGGCTTGGAAAAGTGTGTTCTATATCTCTGCCAAACAAACTCCCCGGAGGTTGAGGTTTCAGATGCTAGTTTAACTCTAAGGGAGGAAGCAGCAGAATGTGCCTCTCACATCTAGCCTGTGGAAATTCAGGTTGGCAAGTTCTATGGGGAAGCCCATTGCTGCCTATGGTGGAAACGGCATGGGAGATTTCAGTTTCAAAATCTCTGTGAAAAAGCGTCAGAGAAGCTTCTCCGTTTAGAATCCAGCATATCTCACTGAACCGAAGAAGTGGTAGTTAGAAGGGTTTTAGAGCTGCAAGCAGTTTGCTTTGGGAAATTAGACGCGAAATGACACTGCAAATTCCTTCCAACAGGCTTGGAAAAGTGTGTTGTATATCTCTGCCAAACAGACTTCCCGGAGGTTGAGCTTTCAGAAGCAAGTTTAACTCTAAGGGAGGAAGCAGCAGAATGTGCCTCTCACTTCTAGCCTGTAGTAATTCAGGTTGGCAAGGTCTATGTCGAAGCCCATTGCTGCCTATGGAGGAAACGGCATGGGAGATTTCAGTTTCAAAATCTCTGTGAAAAAGCGTCAGAGAAGCTTCTCCGTTTAGAATCCAGCATATCTCACTGAACCGAAGAAGTGGTAGTTAGAAGGGAGTTAGAGCTGCAAGCAGTTTGGTTTGGGAAATTAGATGCGAAATGACACTGCAAAGGCCTTCCAACAGGCTTGGAATAGTGTGTTCTATATCTCTGCCAAACAGACTCCCTGGAGGTTGAGCTTTCAGAAGCAAGCTTAACTCTTAGGGAGGAAGCAGCAGAATGTGCCTCTCACATCTAGCCTGTAGGAATTCAGGTTGGCAAGTTCTATGGGGAAGCCCATTGCTGCCTATGGTGGAAAAGGCATGGGAGATTTCAGTTTCAAAATCTCTGTGAAAAAGCGTCAGAGAAGCTTCTCCGTTTAGAATCCAGCATATCTCACTGAACCGAAGAAGTGGTAGTTAGAAGGGAGTTAGAGCTGCAAGCAGTTTCGTTTGGGAAATTAGACGCGAAATGAAACTGCAAAGGCCTTCCAACAGGCTTGGAAAAGTGTGTTCTATATCTCTGCCAAACAGACTCCCCAGAGGTTGAGCTTTCAGAAGCACGCTTAACTCTTAGGGAGGAAGCAGCAGAATGTGCCTCTCACATCTAGCCTGTAGGAATTCAGGTTGGCAAGTTCTATGGGGAAGCCCATTGCTGCCTATGGTGGAAACGGCATGGGAGATTTCAGTTTCAAAATCTCTGTGAAAAAGCGTCAGAGAAGCTTCTCCGTTTAGAATCCAGCATATCTCACTGAACCGAAGAAGTGGTAGTTAGAAGGCAGTTAGAGCTGCAAGCAGTTTGGTTTGGGAAATTAGACGCGAAATGAAACTGCAAATGCCTTCCAACAGGCTTGGAAAAGTGTGTTCTATATCTCTGCCAAACAGACTCCCTGGAGGTTGAGCTTTCAGAAGGTAGTTTAACTCTAAGGGAGGAAGCAGCAGAATGTGCCTCTCACATCTAGCCTGTAGGAATTCAGGTTGCCAAGTTCTATGGGGAAGCCCATTGCTGCCTATGGTGGAAACGGCATGGGAGATATCAGTTTCAAAATCTCTGTGAAAAAGCGTCAGAGAAGCTTCTCCGTTTAGAATCCAGCATATCTCACTGAACCGAAGAAGTGGTAGTTAGAAGGCAGTTAGAGCTGCAAGCAGTTTGGTTTGGGAAATTAGATGCGAAATGAAACTGCAAATGCCTTCCAACAGGCTTGGAAAAGTGTGTTCTATATCTCTGCCAAACAAACTCCCCGGAGGTTGAGGTTTCAGAAGCTAGTTTAACTCTAAGGGAGGAAGCAGCAGAATGTGCCTCTCACATCTAGCCTGTAGGAATTCAGGTTGGCAAGTTCTATGGGGAAGCCCATTGCTGCCTATGGTGGAAACGGCATGGGAGATTTCAGTTTCAAAATCTCTGTGAAAAAGCGTCAGAGAAGCTTCTCCGTTTAGAATCCAGCATGTCTCACTGAACCGAAGAAGTGGTAGTTAGAAGGGAGTTAGAGCTGCAAGCAGTTTGGTTTGGGAAATTAGACGCGAAATGAAACTGCAAATGCCTTCCAACAGGCTTGGAAAAATGTGTTCTATATCTCTGCCAAACAGACTCCCCGGAGGTTGAGCTTTCAGAAGCAAGTTTAACTCTAAGGGAGGAAGCAGCAGAATGTGCCTCTCACATCTAGCCTGTAGAAATTCAGGTTGGCAAGTTCTATGGGGAAGCCCATTGCTGCCTATGGTGGAAACGGCATGGGAGATTTCAGTTTCAAAATCTCTGTGAAAAAGCGTCAGAGAAGCTTCTCCGTTTAGAATCCAGCATATCTCACTGAACCGAAGAAGTGGTAGTTAGAAGGGTTTTAGAGCTGCAGGCAGTTTGGTTTGGGAAATTAGACGCGAAATGACACTGCAAATGCCTTCCAACAGGCTTGGAAAAGTGTGTTCTATATCTCTGCCAAACACACTCCCCGGAGGTTGAGCTTTCAGAAGCAAGTTTAACTCTAAGGGAGGAAGCAGCAGAATGTGCCTCTCACATCTAGCCTGTAGGAATTCAGGTTGGCAAGTTCTATGGGGAAGCCCATTGCTGCCTATGGTGGAAAAGGCATGGGAGATTTCAGTTACAAAGTCTCTGTGAAAAAGCGTCAGAGAAGCTTCTCCGTTTAGAATCCCGCATATCTCACTGAACCGACGAAGTGGTAGTTAGAAGGGAGATAGAGCTGCAAGCAGTTTGGTTTGGGAAATTAGACGCGAAATGACACTGCAAAGGCCTTCCAACAGGCTTGGAAAAGTGTGTTCTATATCTCTGCCAAACAGACTCCCCGGAGGTTGAGCTTTCAGAAGCTAGTTTAACTCTAAGGGAGGAAGCAGCAGAATGTGCCTCTCACATCTAGCCTGTAGGAATTCAGGTTGGCAAGTTCTATTGGGAAGCCCATTGGCGCCTTCCTTGGAAACTGGTTTAGAAATTTCAGTTTCAAAATCTCTGTGAAAAAGCGTCAGAGAAGCTTCCCCGTTTAGAATCCAGCATATCTCACAGAACCGAAGAAGTGGTAGTTAGAAGGGAGTTAGAGCTGCAAGCAGTTTGGTTTGGGAAATTAGACGCGAAATGACACTGCAAAGGCCTTCCAACAGGCTTGGAAAAGTGTGTTCAATATCTCTGCCAAACAGACTCCCCGGAGGTTGAGCTTTCAGAAGCAAGTTTAACTCTTAGGGTGGAAGCAGCAGAATGTGCCTCTCACATCTAGCCTGTAGGAATTCAGGTTGGCAAGTTCTATGGGGAAGCCCATTGCTGCCTATGGTGGAAATGGCATGGGAGATTTCAGTTTCAAAATCTCTGTGAAAAAGCGTCAGAGAAGCTTCTCCGTTTAGAATCCAGCATATCTCACTGAACCGAAGAAGTGGTAGTCAGAAGGGAGTTAGAGCTGCAAGCAGTTTGGTTTGGGAAATTAGACGCGAAATGAAACTGCAAATGCCTACAAACAGGCTTGGAAAAGTGTGTTCTATATCTCTGCCAAACAGACTCCCCGGAGGTTGAGCTCTCAGAAGCAAGTTTAACTCTTAGGGTGGAAGCAGCAGAATGTGCCTCTCACATCTAGCCTGTAGGAATTCAGGTTGGCAAGTTCTATGGGGAAGCCCATTGCTGCCTATGGTGGAAACGGCATGGGAGATTTCAGTTTCCAAATCTCTGTGAAAAAGCGTCAGAGAAGCTTCTCCGTTTAGAATCCAGCATATCTCACTGAACCGAAGAAGTTGTACTTAGAACGGTTTTAGAGCTGCAAGCAGTTTGGTTTGGGAAATTAGACGCGAAATGAAACTGCAAATGCCTTCCAACAGGCTTGGAAAACTGTGTTCTATATCTCTGCCAAACAGACTCCCCGGAGGTTGAGCTTTCAGAAGCAAGTTTAACTCTAAGGGAGGAAGCAGCAGAATGTGCCTCTCACATCTAGCCTGTAGGAATTCAGGTTGGCAAGTTCTATGGGGAAGCCCATTGGCGCCTTCGTTGGAAACGGGTTTGGAAATTTCAGTTTCAAAATCTCTGTGAAAAAGCGTCAGAGAAGCTTCTCCGTTTAGAATCCAGCATATCTCACTGAACCGAAGAAGTGGTAGTTAGAAGGGAGTTAGAGCTGCAAGCAGTTTGGTTTGGGAAATTAGACGCGAAATGACACTGCAAATGCCTTACAGCAGGCTTGGAAAAGTGTGTTCTATATCTCTCCCAAACAGACTCCCCGGAGGTTGAGCTTTCAGAAGCAAGTTAAACTCTAAGGGAGGAAGCAGCAGAATGTGCCTCTCACATCTAGCCTGTAGGAATTCAGGTTGGCAAGTTCTATGGGGAAGCCCATTGGCGCCTTCGTTGGAAACGGGTTTGGAAATTTCAGTTTCAAAATCTCTGTGAAAAAGCGTCAGAGAAGCTTCTCCGTTTAGAATCCAGCATATCTCACTGAACCGAAGAAGTGGTAGTTAGAAGGGAGTTAGAGCTGCAAGCAGTTTGGTTTGGGAAATTAGACGCGAAATGACACTGCAAAGGACTTCCTACAGGCTTGGAAAAGTGTGTTCTGTATCTCTGCCAAACAGACTCCACGGAGGTTGAGCTTTCAGAAGCTAGTTTAACTCTAAGGGAGGAAGCAGCAGAATGTGCCTCTCACATCTAGCCTGTAGGAATTCAGGTTGGCAAGTTCTATGTGGAAGCCCATTGCAGCCTTCGTTGGAAACGGGTTTGGAAATATCAGTTTCAAAATCTCTGTGAAAAAGCGTCAGAGAAGCTTCTCCGTTTAGAATCCAGCATATCTCACTGAACCGAAGAAGTGGTAGTTAGAAGGGAGTTAGAGCTGCAAGCAGTTTGGTTTGGGAAATTAGATGCGAAATGACACTGCAAAGGCCTTCCAACAGGCTTGGAAAAGTGTGAAATATATCTCTGCCAAACAGACTCCCCGGAGTTTGAGCTTTCAGAAGCAAGCTTAACTCTTAGGGAGGAAGCAGCAGAATGTGCCTCTCACATCTAGCCTGTAGGAATTCAGGTTGGCAAGTTCTATGGGGAATCCCATTGCTGCCTATGGTGGAAACGGCATGGGCAATTTCATTTTCAAAATCTCTGTGAAAAAGCATCAGAGAAGCTTCTCCGTTTAGAATCCAGCATATCTCACTGAATCGAAGAAGTGGTAGTCAGAAGGGAGTTAGAGCTGCAAGCAGTTTGGTTTGGGAAATTAGACGTGAAATGACACTGCAAAGGCCTTCCAACAGGCTTGGAAAAGTGTGTTCTATATCTCTGCCAAACAGACTCCCCGGAGGTTGAGCTCTCAGAAGCAAGTTTAACTCTTAGGGTGGAAGCAGCAGAATGTGCCTCTCACATCTAGCCTGTAGGAATTCAGGTTGGCAAGTTCTATGGGGAAGCCCATTGCTGCCTATGGTGGAAACGGCATGGGAGATTTCAGTTTCCAAATCTCTGTGAAAAAGCGTCAGAGAAGCTTCTCCGTTTAGAATCCAGCATATCTCACTGAACCGAAGAAGTGGTAGTTATTAGGGAGTTAGAGCTGCAAGCAGTTTGGTTTGGGAAATTAGACGCGAAATGACACTGCAAAGGCCTTCCAACAGGCTTGGAAAAGTGTGTTCTATATCTCTGCCAAACAGACTCCCCGGAGGTTGAGCTTTCAGAAGCTAGCTTCACTCTAAGGGAGGAAGCAGCAGAATGTGCCTCTCACATCTAGCCTGTAGGAATTCAGGTTGGCAAGTTCTATGGGGAAGCCCATTGCTGCCGATGGTGGAAACGGCATGGGAGATTTCAGTTTCAAAATCTCTGTGAAAAAGAGTCAGAGAAGCTTCTCCGTTTAGAATCCAGCATATCTCACAGAACCGAAGAAGTGGTAGTTAGAAGGGAGTTAGAGCTGCAAGCAGTTTGGTTTGGGAAATTAGACGCGAAATGACACTGCAAAGGCCTTCCAACAGGCTGCGAAAAGTGTGTTCTATATCTCTGCCAAACAGAGTCCCCGGAGGTTGCGCTTTCACAAGCAAGCTTAACTCTAAGAGAGGAAGCAGCAGAATGTGCCTCTCACATCTAGCCTGTAGGAATTCAGGTTGGCAAGTTCTATGGGGAAGCCCATTGCTGCCTATGGTGGAAACGGCATGGGAGATTTCAGTTTCAAAATCTCTGTGAAAAAGCGTCAGAGAAGCTTCCCCGTTTAGAATCCAGCATATCTCACAGAACCGAAGAAGTGGTAGTTAGAAGGGAGTTAGAGCTGCAAGCAGTTTGGTTTGGGAAATTAGACGCGAAAGGACACTGCAAAGGCCTTCCTACAGGCTTGGAAAATTGTGTTCTATATCTCTGCCAAACAGACTCCCCGGAGGTTGAGCTTTCAGAAGCTAGCTTAACTCTAAGGGAGGAAGCAGGAGAATGTGCCTCTCACATCTAGCCTGTAGGAATTCAGGTTGGCAAGTTCTATGGGGAAGCCCATTGCTGCCTATGGTGGAAACGGCATGGGAGATTTCAGTTTCAAAATCTCTGTGAAAAAGCGTCAGAGAAGCTTCTCCATTTAGAATCCAGCATATCTCACTGAACCGAAGAAGTGGTAGTTAGAAGGGAGTTAGAGCTGCAAGCAGTTTGGTTTGGGAAATTAGACGCGAAATGGCACTGCAAAGGCCTTCCAACAGGCTTGGAAAAATGTGTTCTATATCTCTGCCAAACAGACTCCCCGGAGGTTGAGCTTTCAGAAGCAACTTTAACTCTAAGGGAGGAAGCAGCAGAATGTGCCTCTCACATCTAGCCTGTAGGAATTCAGGTTGGCAAGTTCTATGGGGAAGCCCATTGGCGCGATCCTTGGAAACTGGTTTGGAAATTTCAGTTTCAAAATCTCTGTGAAAAAGCATCAGAGAAGCTTCTCCGTTTAGAATCCAGCATATCTCACAGAACCGAGGAAGTGGTAGTTAGAAGGGAGTTAGAGCTGCAAGCAGTTTGGTTTGGGAAATTAGACGCGAAATGACACTGCAAAGGCCTTCCAACAGGCTTGGAAAAGTGTGTTCTATATCTCTGCCAAACAGAGTCCCCGGAGGTTGAGCTTTCACAAGGAAGTTTAACTCTCAGGGAGGAAGCAGCAGAATGTGCCTCTCACATCTAGCCTGTAGGAATTCAGGTTGGCAAGTTCTATTGGGAAGCCCATTGGCGCCTTCCTTGGAAACTGGTTTGGAAATTTCAGTTTCAAAATCTCTGTGAAAAAGCATCAGAGAAGCTTCCCCGTTTAGAATCCAGCATATCTCACAGAACCGAAGAAGTGGTAGTTAGAAGGGAGTTAGAGCTGCAAGCAGTTTGGTTTGGGAAATTAGACGCGAAATGACACTGCAAAGGCCTTCCTACAGGCTTGGAAAAGTGTGTTCTATATCTCTGCCAAACAGACTCCCCGGAGGTTGAGCTTTCAGAAGCTAGCTTAACTCTAAGGGAGGAAGCAGCAGAATGTGCCTCTCACATCTAGCCTGTAGGAATTCAGGTTGGCAAGTTCTATGGGGAAGCCCATTGCTGCCGATGGTGGAAACGGCATGGGAGATTTCAGTTTCAAAATCTCTGTGAAAAAGCGTCAGAGAAGCTTCTCCGTTTAGAATCCAGCATATCTCACAGAACAGAAGAAGTGGTACTTAGAAGGGAGTTAGAGCTGCAAGCAGTTTGGTTTGGGAAATTAGACGCGAAATGACACTGCAAAGGCCTTCCTACAGGCTTGGAAAAGTGTGTTCTATATCTCTGCCAAACAGACTCCCCGGAGGTTGAGCTTTCAGAAGCTAGCTTAACTCTAAGGGAGGAAGCAGCAGAATGTGCCTCTCACATCTAGCCTGTAGGAATTCAGGTTGGCAAGTTCTATGGGGAAGCCCATTGGTGCCTATGGTGGAAACGGCATGGGAGATTTCAGTTTCAAAATCTCTGTGAAAAAGCGTCAGGGAAGCTTCCCCGTTTAGAATCCAGCATATCTCACAGAACCGAAGAAGTGGTAGTTAGAAGGGAGTTAGAGCTGCAAGCAGTTTGGTTTGGGAAATTAGACGCGAAATGACACTGCAAAGGCCTTCCAACAGGCTTGGAAAAGTGTGTTCTATATCTCTGCCAAACAGACTCCCCGGAGGTTGAGCTTTCAGAAGCAAGTTTAACTCTTAGGGTGGAAGCAGCAGAATGTGCCTCTCACATCTAGCCTGTAGGAATTCAGGTTGGCAAGTTCTATGGGGAAGCCCATTGCTGCCTATGGCGGAAACGGCATGGGAGATTTCAGTTTCAAAATCTCTGTGAAAAAGCGTCAGAGAATCTTCTCCGTTTAGAATCCAGCATATCTCACTGAACCGAAGAAGTGGTAGTTATTAGGGAGTTAGAGCTGCAAGCAGTTTGGTTTGGGAAATTAGACGCGAAATGGCACTGCAAAGGCCTTCCAACAGGCTTCGAAAAGAGTGTTCTATATCTCTGCCAAACAGAGTCCCCGGAGGTTGAGCTTTCACAAGCAAGTTTAACTCTAAGGGAGGAAGCAGCAGAATGTGCCTCTCACATCTAGCCTGTAGGAATTCAGGTTGGCAAGTTCTATACGGAAGCCCATTGGCGCCTTCCTTGGAAACTGGTTTGGAAATTTCAGTTTCAAAATCTCTGTGAAAAAGCATCAGAGAAGCTTCCCCGTTTAGAATCCAGCATATCTCACAGAACCGAAGAAGTGGTAGTTAGAAGGGAGTTAGAGCTGCAAGCAGTTTGGTTTGGGAAATTAGACACGAAATGACACTGCAAAGGCCTTCCTACAGGCTTGGAAATGTGTGTTCTATATCTCTGCCAAACAGACTCCCCGGAGGTTGAGCTTTCAGAAGCTAGCTTAACTCTGAGGGAGGAAGCAGCAGAATGTGCCTCTCACATCTAGCCTGTAGGAATTCAGGTTGGCAAGTTCTATGGGGAAGCCCATTGCTGCCTATGGTGGAAACGGCATGGGAGATTTCAGTTTCAAAATCTCTGTGAAAAAGCGTCAGGGAAGCTTCCCCGTTTAGAATCCAGCATATCTCACAGAACCGAAGAAGTGGTAGTTAGAAGGGAGTTAGAGCTGCAAGCAGTTTGGTTTGGGAAATTAGACGCGAAATGACACTGCAAAGGCCTTCCAACAGGCTTGGAAAAGTGTGTTCTATATCTCTGCCAAACAGACTCCCCGGAGGTTGAGCTTTCTGAAGCAAGTTTAACTCTTAGGGTGGAAGCAGCAGAATGTGCCTCTCACATCTAGCCTGTAGGAATTCAGGTTGGCAAGTTCTATGGGGAAGCCCATTGCTGCCTATGGTTGAAACGGCATGGGAGATTTCAGTTTCAAAATCTCTGTGAAAAAGCGTCAGAGAAGCTTCTCCGTTTAGAATCCAGCATATCTCACTGAACCGAAGAAGTGGTAGTTATTAGGGAGTTAGAGCTGCAAGCAGTTTGGTTTGGGAAATTAGACGCGAAATGACACTGCAAAGGCCTTCCAACAGGCTTGGAAAAGTGTGTTCTATATCTCTGCCAAACAGAGTCCCCGGAGGTTGAGCTTTCACAAGCAAGTTTAACTCTAAGGGAGGAAGCAGCAGAATGTGCCTCTCACATCTAGCCTATAGGAATTCAGGTTGGCAAGTTCTATTGGGAAGCCCATTGGCGCCTTCCTTGGAAACTGGTTTGGAAATTTTAGTTTCAAAATCTCTGTGAAAAAGCATCAGAGAAGCTTCCCCGTTTAGAATCCAGCATATCTCACAGAACCGAAGAAGTGGTAGTTAGAAGGGATTTAGAGCTGCAAGCAGTTTGGTTTGGGAAATTAGATGCGAAATGACACTGCAAAGGCCTTCCTACAGGCTTGGAAAAGTGTGTTCTATATCTCTGCCAAACAGACTCCCCGGAGGTTGAGCTTTCAGAAGCTAGCTTAACTCTAAGGGAGGAAGCAGCAGAATGTGCCTCTCACATCTAGCCTGTAGGAATTCAGGTTGGCAAGTTCTATGGGGAAGCCCATTGCTGCCTATGGTGGAAACGGCATGGGAGATTTCAGTTTCAAAATCTCTGTGAAAAAGCGTCAGGGAAGCTTCCCCGTTTCGAATCCAGCATATCTCACAGAACCGAAGAAGTGGTAGTTAGAAGGGAGTTAGAGCTGCAAGCAGTTTGGTTTGGGAAATTAGACGCGAAATGACACTGCAAAGGCCTTCCAACAGGCTTGGAAAAGTGTGTTCTATATCTCTGCCAAACAGACTCCCCGGAGGTTGAGCTTTCAGAAGCAAGTTTAACACTTAGGGTGGAAGCAGCAGAATGTGCCTCTCACATCTAGCCTGTAGGAATTCAGGTTGGCAAGTTCTATGGGGAAGCCCATTGCTGCCTATGGTTGAAACGGCATGGGAGATTTCAGTTTCAAAATCTCTGTGAAAAAGCGTCAGAGAAGCTTCTCCGTTTAGAATCCAGCATATCTCACTGAACCGAAGAAGTGGTAGTTAGAAGGGAGTTAGAGCTGCAAGCAGTTTGGTTTGGGAAATTAGACGCGAAATCACACTGCAAATGCCTTCCAACAGGCTTGGAAAAGTGTGTTCTATATCTCTGCCAAACAGACTCCCCGGAGGTTGAGCTTTCAGAAGCTAGCTTAACTCTAAGGGAGGAAGCAGCAGAATGTGCCTCTCACATCTAGCCTGTAGGAATTCAGGTTGGCAAGTTCTATGGGGAAGCCCATTGCTGCCTATGGTGGAAACGGCATGGGAGATTTCACTTTCAAAATCTCTGTGAAAAAGCGTCAGAGAAGCTTCTCCGTTTAGAATCCTGCATATCTCACAGAACCGAAGAAGTGGTAGTTAGAAGGGAGTTAGCGCTGCAAGCAGTTTGGTTTGGGAAATTAGACGCGAAATGACACTGCAAAGGCCTTCCAACAGGCTTAGAAAAGTGTGTTCTATATCTCTGCCAAACAGAGTCCCCGGAGGTTGAGCTTTCACAAGCAAGGTTAACTCTAAGAGCGGAAGCAGCAGAATGTGCCTCTCACATCTAGCCTGTAGGAATTCAGGTTGGCAAGTTCTATGGGGAAGCCCATTGCTGCCTATGGTGGAAACGGCATGGGAGATTTCAGTTACAAAGTCTCTGTGAAAAAGCGTCAGAGAAGCTTCTCCGTTTAGAATCCCGCATATCTCACGGAACCGAAGAAGTGGTAGTTAGAGGGGAGTTAGAGCTGCAAGCAGTTTGGTTTGGGAAATTAGACGCGAAATGACACTGCAAAGGCCTTCCAACAGGCGAGGAAAAGTGTGTTCTATATCTCCGCCAAACAGACTCACCGGAGGTTGAGCTTTCAGAAGCTAGTTTAACTCTAAGGGAGGAAGCAGCAGAATGTGCCTCTCACATCTAGCCTGTAGGAATTCAGGTTGGCAAGTTCTACTGGGAAGCCCATTGGCGCCTTCCTTGGAAACTGGTTTGGAAATTTCAGTTTCAAAATCTCTGTGAAAAAGCGTCAGAGAAGCTTCCCCGTTTAGAATCCAGCATATCTCACAGAACCGAAGAAGTGGTAGTTAGAAGGGAGTTAGAGCTGCAAGCAGTTTGGTTTGGGAAATTAGACGCGAAATGACACTGCAAAGGACTTCCAACAGGCTTGGAAAAGTATGTTCTATATCTCTGCCAAACAGACTCCCCGGAGGTTGAGCTTTCAGAAGCCAGTTTAACCCTAAGGGAGGAAGCAGCAGAATGTGCCTCTCACATCTAGCCTGTAGGAATTCAGGTTGGCAAGTTCTATGGGTAAGCCCATTGCTGCCTATGGTGGAAACGGCATGGGAGATTTCAGTTTCAAAATCTCGGTGAAAAAGCGTCAGAGAAGCTTCTCCGTTTAGAATCCAGCATATCTCACTGAACTGAAGAAGTGGTAGTTAGAAGGGAGTTAGAGCTGCAAGCAGTTTGGTTTGGGAAATTAGACGCGAAATGACACTGCAAAGGCCTTCCAACAGTCTTGGAAAAGTGTGTTCTATATCTCTGCCAAACAGACTCCCCGGAGGTTGAGCTTTCAGAAGCTAGTTTAACTCTAAGGGAGGAAGCAGCAGAATGTGCCTCCCACATCTAGCCTGTAGGAATTCAGGTGGGCAAGTTCTATGGGGAAGCCCATTGGCACCATCCTTGGAAACTGGTTTGGAAAATTCAGTTTCAAAATCTCTGTGAAAAAGCGTCAGAGAAGCTTCTCCGTTTAGAATCCAGCATATCTCACCGAACAAAAGAAGTGGTAGTTAGAAGGGAGTTAGAGCTGCAAGCATTTTGGTTTGGGAAATTAGATGTGAAATGACACTGCAAAGGCCTTCCAACAGGCTGGGAAAAGTCTGTTCTATATCTCTGCCAAACAGACTCCCCGGAGGTTGAGCTTTCAGAAGCAAGTTTAACTCTTAGGGTGGAAGCAGCAGAATGTGCCTCTCACATCTAGCCTGTAGGAATTCAGGTTGGCAAGTTCTATGTGGAAGCCCATTGCTGCCTATGGTTGAAACGGCATGGGAGATTTCAGTTTCAAAATCTCTGTGAAAAAGCGTCAGAGAAGCTTCTCCGTTTAGAATCCTGCATATCTCACAGAACCGAAGAAGTGGTAGTTAGAAGGGAGTTAGAGCTGCAAGCAGTTTGGTTTGGGAAATTAGACGCGAAATGACACTGCAAATGCCTTCCAACAGGCTTGGAAAAGTGTGTTCTATATCTCTGCCAAACAGAGTCCCCGGAGGTTGAGCTTTCACAAGCAAGTTTAACTCTAAGAGAGGAAGCAGCAGAATGTGCCTCTCACATCTAGCCTGTAGGAATTCAGGTTGGCAAGTTCTATGGGGAAGCCCATTGCTGCCTATGGTGGAAACGGCATGGGAGATTTCAGTTTCAAAATCTCTGTGAAAAAGCGTCAGAGAAGCTTCCCCGTTTAGAATCCAGCATATCTCACTGAACTGAAGAAGTGGTAGTTAGAAGGGAGTTAGAGCTGCAAGCAGTTTGGTTTGGGAAATTAGACGCGAAATGACACTGCAAAGGCCTTCCAACAGTCTTGGAAAAGTGTGTTCTATATCTCTGCCAAACAGACTCCCCGGAGGTTGAGCTTTCAGAAGCTAGTTTAACTCTAAGGGAGGAAGCAGCAGAATGTGCCTCTCACATCTAGCCTGTAGGAATTCAGGTGGGCAAGTTCTATGAGGAAGCCCATTGGCACCATCCTTGGAAACTGGTTTGGAAAATTCAGTTTCAAAATCTCTGTGAAAAAGCGTCAGAGAAGCTTCTCCATTTAGAATCCAGCACATCTCACCGAACCGAAGAAGTGGTAGTTAGAAGGGAGTTAGAGCTGCAAGCAGTTTGGTTTGGGAAATTAGACGTGAAATGACACTGCAAATGCCTTCCAACAGGCTTGGAAAAGTGTGTTCTATATCTCTGCCAAACAGAGTCCCCGGAGGTTGAGCTTTCAGAAGCTAGTTTAACTCTAAGGGAGGAAGCAGCAGAATGTGCCTCTCACATCTAGCCTGTAGGAATTCAGGTTGGCAAGTTCTATTGGGAAGCCCATTGGCGCCTTCCTTGGAAACTGGTTTGGAAATTTCAGTTTCAAAATCTCTGTGAAAAAGCGTCAGAGAAGCTTCCCCGTTTAGAATCCTGCATATCTCACAGAACCGAAGAAGTGGTAGTTAGAAGGGAGTTAGAGCTGCAAGCAGTTTGGTTTGGGAAATTAGACGCGAAATGACACTGCAAAGGCCTTCCAACAGGCTTGGAAAAGTGTGTTCTATATCTCTGCCAAACAGACTCCCCGGAGGTTGAGCTTTCAGAAGCAAGTTTAACTCTAAGGGAGGAAGCAGCAGAATGTGCCTCTCACATCTAGCCTGTAGGAATTCAGGTTGGCAAGTTCTATGGGGAAGCCCATTGCTGCCTATGGTGGAAACGGCATGGGAGATTTCAGTTTCAAAATCTCTGTGAAAAAGCGTCAGAGAAGCTTCTCCGTTCAGAATCCAGCATATCTCACTGAACCGAAGAAGTGGTAGTTAGAAGGGAGTTAGAGCTGCAAGCAGTTTGGTTTGGGAAATTAGACGCGAAATGAAACTGCAAAGGCCTTCCAACAGGCTTGGAAAAGTGTGTTCTATATCTCTGCCAAACAGACTCCCCAGAGTTTGAGCTTTCAGAAGCCCGCTTAACTCTTAGGGAGGAAGCAGCAGAATGTGCCTCTCACATCTAGCCTGTAGGAATTCAGGTTGCCAAGTTCTATGGGGAAGCCCATTGCTGCCTATGGTGAAAACGGCATGGGAGATTTCAGTTTCAAAATCTCTGTGAAAAAGCGTCAGAGAAGCTTCTCCGTTTAGAATCCAGCATATCTCACTGAACCGAAGAAGTGGTAGTTAGAAGGCAGTTAGAGCTGCAATCAGTTTGGTTTGGGAAATTAGACACGAAATGAAACTGCAAAAGCCTTCCAACAGGCTTGGAAAAGTGTGTTCTATATCTCTGCCAAACAGACTCCCTGGAGGTTGAGCTTTCAGAAGCTAGTTTAACTCTAAGGGAGGAAGCAGCAGAATGTGCCTCTCACATCTAGCCTGTAGGAATTCAGGTTGCCAAGTTCTATGGGGAAGCCCATTGCTGCCTATGGTGGAAACGGCATGGGAGATTTCAGTTTCAAAATCTCTGTGAAAAAGCGTCAGAGAAGCTTCTCCGTTTAGAATCCAGCATATCTCACTGAACCGAAGAAGTGGTAGTTAGAAGGCAGTTAGAGCTGCAAGCAGTTTGGTTTGGGAAATTAGACGCGAAATGAAACTGCAAATGCCTTCCAACAGGCTTGGAAAAGTGTGTTCTATATCTCTGCCAAACAAACTCCCCGGAGGTTGAGCTTTCAGAAGCTAGTTTAACTCTAAGGGAGGAAGCAGCAGAATGTGCCTCTCACATCTAGCCTGTAGGAATTCAGGTTGGCAAGTTCTATGGGGAAGCCCATTGCTGCGTATGGTGGAAACGGCATGGGAGATTTCAGTTTCAAAATCTCTGTGAAAAAGCGTCAGAGAAGCTTCTCCGTTTAGAATCCAGCATATCTCACTGAACCGAAGAAGTGGTAGTTAGAAGGGAGTTAGAGCTGCAAGCAGTTTGGTTTGGGAAATTAGACGCGAAATGAAACTGCAAATGCCTTCAAACAGGCTTGGAAAAATGTGTTCTATATCTCTGCCAAACAGACTCCCCGGAGGTTGAGCTTTCAGAAGCAAGTTTAACTCTAAGGGAGGAAGCAGCAGAATGTGCCTCTCACATCTAGCCTGTAGGAATTCACGTTGGCAAGTTCTATGGGGAAGCCCATTGCTGCCTATGGTGGAAACGGCATGGGAGATTTCAGTTACAAAGTCTCTGTGAAAAAGCGTCAGAGAAGCTTCTCCGTTTAGAATCCCGCATATCTCACTGAACCGAAGAAGTGGTAGTTAGAAGGGAGTTAGAGCTGCAAGCAGTTTGGTTTGGGAAATTAGACGCGAAATGACACTGCAAAGGCCTTCCAACAGGCTTGGAAAAGTGTGTTCTATATCTCTGCCAAACAGACTCCCCGGAGGTTGAGCTTTCAGAAGCTAGTTTAACTCTAAGGGAGGAAGCAGCAGAATGTGCCTCTCACATCTAGCCTGTAGGAATTCAGGTTGGCAAGTTCTATTGGGAAGCCCATTGGCGCCTTCCTTGGAAACTGGTTTGGAAATTTCAGTTTCAAAATCTCTGTGAAAAAGCGTCAGAGAAGCTTCCCCGTTTAGAATCCAGCATATCTCACAGAACCGAAGAAGTGGTAGTTAGAAGGGAGTTAGAGCTGCAAGCAGTTTGGTTTGGGAAATTAGACGCGAAATGACACTGCAAATGCCTTCCAACAGGCTTGGAAAAGTGTGTTCTATATCTCTGCCAAACAGACTCCCCGGAGGTTTAGCTTTCAGAAGCAAATTTAACTCTTAGGGTGGAAGCAGCAGAATGTGCCTCTCACATCTAGCCTGTACGAATTCAGGTTGGCAAGTTCTATGGGGAAGCCCATTGCTGCCTATGGTTGAAACAGCATGGGAGATTTCAGTTTCAAAATCTCTGTGAAAAAGCGTCAGAGAAGCTTCTCCGTTTAGAATCCAGCATATCTCACTGAACCGAAGAAGTGGTAGTTGGAAGGGAGTTAGAGCTGCAAGCAGTTTGGTTTGGGAAATTAGACGCGAAAGGACACTGCAAAGGCCTTCCAACAGGCTTGGAAAAGTGTGTTCTATATCTCTGCCAAACAGACTCCCCGGAGGTTGAGCTTTCAGAAGCTAGTTTAACCCTAAGGGAGGAAGCAGCAGAATGTGCCTCTCACATCTAGCCTGTAGGAATTCAGGTTGGCAAGTTCTATGGGGAAGCCCATCGCTGCCTATGGTGGAAACGGCATGGGAGATTTCAGTTTCAAAATCTCTGTGAAAAAGCGTCAGAGAAGCTTCTCCGTTTAGAATCCAGCATATCTCACTGAACCGAAGAAGTGGTAGTTAGAAGGGAGTTAGAGCTGCAAGCAGTTGGGTTTGGGAAATTAGACGCGAAATGACACTGCAAAGGCCTTCCAACAGGCTTGGAAAAGTGTGTTCTATATCTCTGCCAAACAGACTCCCTGGAGGTTGAGCTTTCAGAAGCAACTTTAACTCTAAGGGTGGAAGCAGCAGAATGTGCCTCTCAGATCTAGCCTGTAGGAATTCAGGTTGGCAAGTTCTATGGGGAAGCCCTTTGCTGCCTATGGCGGAAACGGCATGGGAGATTTCAGTTTCAAAATCTCTGTGAAAAAGCGTCAGAGAAGCTTCTCCGTTTAGAATCCTGCATATCTCACCGAACCGAAGAAGTGGTAGTTAGAAGGGAGTTAGAGCGGCAAGTAGTTTGGTTTGGGAAATTAGACGCGAAATGACACAGCAAAGGCCTTCCAACAGGCTTGGAAAAGTGTGTTCTATATCTCTGCCAAACAGACTCCCCGGAGGTTGAGCTTTCAGAAGCTAGTTTAACTCTAAGGGAGGAAGCAGCAGAATGTGCCTCTCACATCTAGCCTGTAGGAATTCAGGTTGTCAAGTTCTATGGGGAAGCCCATTGCTGCCTATGGTGGAAACGGCATGGGAGATTTCAGTTTCAAAATCTCTGTGAAAAAGCGTCAGAGAAGCTTCTCCGTTTAGAATCCAGCATATCTCACTGAACCGAAGAAGTGGTAGTTAGAAGGGAGTTAGAGCTGCAAGCAGTTTGGTTTGGGAAATTAGACGCGAAATGACACTGCAAAGGCCTTCCAACAGGCTTGGAAAAGTGTGTTCTATATCTCTGCCAAACAGACTCCCCGGAGGTTGAGATTTCAGGAGCAACTTTAACTCTAAGGGAGGAAGCAGCAGAATGTGCCTCTCACATCTAGCCTGTAGGAATTCAGGATGGCAAGTTCTATGGGGAAGCCCTTTGCTGCCTATGGCGGAAACGGCATGGGAGATTTCAGTTTCAAAATCTCTGTGAACAAGCGTCAGAGAAGCTTCTCCGTTTAGAATCCTGCATATCTCACCGAACCGAAGAAGTGGTAGTTAGAAGGGAGTTAGAGCGGCAAGCAGTTTGGTTTGGGAAATTAGACGCGAAATGACACTGCAAAGGCCTTCCAACAGGCTTGGAAAAGTGTGTTCTATATCTCTGCCAAACAGACTCCCTGGAGGTTGAGCTTTCAGAAGCTAGTTTAACTCTAAGGGAGGAAGCAGCAGAATGTGCCTCTCACATCTAGCCTGTAGGAATTCAGCTTGCCAAGTTCTATGGGGAAGCCCATTGCTGCCTATGGTGGAAACGGCATGGGAGATTTCAGTTTCAAAATCTCTGTGAAAAAGCGTCAGAGAAGCTTCTCCGTTTAGAATCCAGCATATCTCACTGAACCGAAGAAGTGGTAGTTAGAAGGGAGTTAGAGCTGCAAGCAGTTTGGTTTCGGAAATTAGATGCGAAATGAAACTGCAAATGCCTTCCAACAGGCTTGGAAAAGTGTGTTCTATATCTCTGCCAAACAAACTCCCCGGAGGTTGAGGTTTCAGATGCTAGTTTAACTCTAAGGGAGGAAGCAGCAGAATGTGCCTCTCACATCTAGCCTGTGGAAATTCAGGTTGGCAAGTTCTATGGGGAAGCCCATTGCTGCCTATGGTGGAAACGGCATGGGAGATTTCAGTTTCAAAATCTCTGTGAAAAAGCGTCAGAGAAGCTTCTCCGTTTAGAATTCAGCATATCTCACTGAACCGAAGAAGTGGTAGTTAGAAGGGTTTTAGAGCTGCAAGCAGTTTGCTTTGGGAAATTAGACGCGAAATGACACTGCAAATTCCTTCCAACAGGCTTGGAAAAGTGTGTTGTATATCTCTGCCAAACAGACTTCCCGGAGGTTGAGCTTTCAGAAGCAAGTTTAACTCTAAGGGAGGAAGCAGCAGAATGTGCCTCTCACTTCTAGCCTGTAGTAATTCAGGTTGGCAAGGTCTATGTCGAAGCCCATTGCTGCCTATGGAGGAAACGGCATGGGAGATTTCAGTTTCAAAATCTCTGTGAAAAAGCGTCAGAGAAGCTTCTCCGTTTAGAATCCAGCATATCTCACTGAACCGAAGAAGTGGTAGTTAGAAGGGAGTTAGAGCTGCAAGCAGTTTGGTTTGGGAAATTAGATGCGAAATGACACTGCAAAGGCCTTCCAACAGGCTTGGAATAGTGTGTTCTATATCTCTGCCAAACAGACTCCCTGGAGGTTGAGCTTTCAGAAGCAAGCTTAACTCTTAGGGAGGAAGCAGCAGAATGTGCCTCTCACATCTAGCCTGTAGGAATTCAGGTTGGCAAGTTCTATGGGGAAGCCCATTGCTGCCTATGGTGGAAAAGGCATGGGAGATTTCAGTTTCAAAATCTCTGTGAAAAAGCGTCAGAGAAGCTTCTCCGTTTAGAATCCAGCATATCTCACTGAACCGAAGAAGTGGTAGTTAGAAGGGAGTTAGAGCTGCAAGCAGTTTGGTTTGGGAAATTAGACGCGAAATGAAACTGCAAAGGCCTTCCAACAGGCTTGGAAAAGTGTGTTCTATATCTCTGCCAAACAGACTCCCCAGAGGTTGAGCTTTCAGAAGCACGCTTAACTCTTAGGGAGGAAGCAGCAGAATGTGCCTCTCACATCTAGCCTGTAGGAATTCAGGTTGGCAAGTTCTATGGGGAAGCCCATTGCTGCCTATGGTGGAAACGGCATGGGAGATTTCAGTTTCAAAATCTCTGTGAAAAAGCGTCAGAGAAGCTTCTCCGTTTAGAATCCAGCATATCTCACTGAACCGAAGAAGTGGTAGTTAGAAGGCAGTTAGAGCTGCAAGCAGTTTGGTTTGGGAAATTAGACGCGAAATGAAACTGCAAATGCCTTCCAACAGGCTTGGAAAAGTGTGTTCTATATCTCTGCCAAACAGACTCCCTGGAGGTTGAGCTTTCAGAAGCTAGTTTAACTCTAAGGGAGGAAGCAGCAGAATGTGCCTCTCACATCTAGCCTGTAGGAATTCAGGTTGCCAAGTTCTATGGGGAAGCCCATTGCTGCCTATGGTGGAAACGGCATGGGAGATATCAGTTTCAAAATCTCTGTGAAAAAGCGTCAGAGAAGCTTCTCCGTTTAGAATCCAGCATATCTCACTGAACCGAAGAAGTGGTAGTTAGAAGGCAGTTAGAGCTGCAAGCAGTTTGGTTTGGGAAATTAGATGCGAAATGAAACTGCAAATGCCTTCCAACAGGCTTGGAAAAGTGTGTTCTATATCTCTGCCAAACAAACTCCCCGGAGGTTGAGGTTTCAGAAGCTAGTTTAACTCTAAGGGAGGAAGCAGCAGAATGTGCCTCTCACATCTAGCCTGTAGGAATTCAGGTTGGCAAGTTCTATGGGGAAGCCCATTGCTGCCTATGGTGGAAACGGCATGGGAGATTTCAGTTTCAAAATCTCTGTGAAAAAGCGTCAGAGAAACTTCTCCGTTTAGAATCCAGCATGTCTCACTGAACCGAAGAAGTGGTAGTTAGAAGGGAGTTAGAGCTGCAAGCAGTTTGGTTTGGGAAATTAGACGCGAAATGAAACTGCAAATGCCTTCCAACAGGCTTGGAAAAATGTGTTCTATATCTCTGCCAAACAGACTCCCCGGAGGTTGAGCTTTCAGAAGCAAGTTTAACTCTAAGGGAGGAAGCAGCAGAATGTGCCTCTCACATCTAGCCTGTAGAAATTCAGGTTGGCAAGTTCTATGTGGAAGCCCATTGCTGCCTATGGTGGAAACGGCATGGGAGATTTCAGTTTCAAAATCTCTGTGAAAAAGCGTCAGAGAAGCTTCTCCGTTTAGAATCCAGCATATCTCACTGAACCGAAGAAGTGGTAGTTAGAAGGGTTTTAGAGCTGCAGGCAGTTTGGTTTGGGAAATTAGACGCGAAATGACACTGCAAATGCCTTCCAACAGGCTTGGAAAAGTGTGTTCTATATCTCTGCCAAACACACTCCCCGGAGGTTGAGCTTTCAGAAGCAAGTTTAACTCTAAGGGAGGAAGCAGCAGAATGTGCCTCTCACATCTAGCCTGTAGGAATTCAGGTTGGCAAGTTCTATTGGGAAGCCCATTGGCGCCTTCCTTGGAAACTGGTTTAGAAATTTCAGTTTCAAAATCTCTGTGAAAAAGCGTCAGAGAAGCTTCCCCGTTTAGAATCCAGCATATCTCACAGAACCGAAGAAGTGGTAGTTAGAAGGGAGTTAGAGCTGCAAGCAGTTTGGTTTGGGAAATTAGACGCGAAATGACACTGCAAAGGCCTTCCAACAGGCTTGGAAAAGTGTGTTCAATATCTCTGCCAAACAGACTCCCCGGAGGTTGAGCTTTCAGAAGCAAGTTTAACTCTTAGGGTGGAAGCAGCAGAATGTGCCTCTCACATCTAGCCTGTAGGAATTCAGGTTGGCAAGTTCTATGGGGAAGCCCATTGCTGCCTATGGTGGAAACGGCATGGGAGATTTCAGTTTCAAAATCTCTGTGAAAAAGCGTCAGAGAAGCTTCTCCGTTTAGAATCCAGCATATCTCACTGAACCGAAGAAGTGGTAGTCAGAAGGGAGTTAGAGCTGCAAGCAGTTTGGTTTGGGAAATTAGACGCGAAATGAAACTGCAAATGCCTACAAACAGGCTTGGAAAAGTGTGTTCTATATCTCTGCCAAACAGACTCCCCGGAGGTTGAGCTCTCAGAAGCAAGTTTAACTCTTAGGGTGGAAGCAGCAGAATGTGCCTCTCACATCTAGCCTGTAGGAATTCAGGTTGGCAAGTTCTATGGGGAAGCCCATTGCTGCCTATGGTGGAAACGGCATGGGAGATTTCAGTTTCCAAATCTCTGTGAAAAAGCGTCAGAGAAGCTTCTCCGTTTAGAATCCAGCATATCTCACTGAACCGAAGAAGTTGTACTTAGAACGGTTTTAGAGCTGCAAGCAGTTTGGTTTGGGAAATTAGACGCGAAATGAAACTGCAAATGCCTTCCAACAGGCTTGGAAAAGTGTGTTCTATATCTCTGCCAAACAGACTCCCCGGAGGTTGAGCTTTCAGAAGCAAGTTTAACTCTAAGGGAGGAAGCAGCAGAATGTGCCTCTCACATCTAGCCTGTAGGAATTCAGGTTGGCAAGTTCTATGGGGAAGCCCATTGGCGCCTTCGTTGGAAACGGGTTTGGAAATTTCAGTTTCAAAATCTCTGTGAAAAAGCGTCAGAGAAGCTTCTCCGTTTAGAATCCAGCATATCTCACTGAACCGAAGAAGTGGTAGTTAGAAGGGAGTTAGAGCTGCAAGCAGTTTGGTTTGGGAAATTAAACGCGAAATGACACTGCAAATGCCTTACAACAGGCTTGGAAAAGTGTGTTCTATATCTCTCCCAAACAGACTCCCCGGAGGTTGAGCTTTCAGAAGCAAGTTAAACTCTAAGGGAGGAAGCAGCAGAATGTGCCTCTCACATCTAGCCTGTAGGAATTCAGGTTGGCAAGTTCTATGGGGAAGCCCATTGGCGCCTTCGTTGGAAACGGGTTTGGAAATTTCAGTTTCAAAATCTCTGTGAAAAAGCGTCAGAGAAGCTTCTCCGTTTAGAATCCAGCATATCTCACTGAACCGAAGAAGTGGTAGTTAGAAGGGAGTTAGAGCTGCAAGCAGTTTGGTTTGGGAAATTAGACGCGAAATGACACTGCAAAGGAATTCCTACAGGCTTGGAAAAGTGTGTTCTGTATCTCTGCCAAACAGACTCCACGGAGGTTGAGCTTTCAGAAGCAAGTTTAACTCTAAGGGAGGAAGCAGCAGAATGTGCCTCTCACATCTAGCCTGTAGGAATTCAGGTTGGCAAGTTCTATGTGGAAGCCCATTGCAGCCTTCGTTGGAAACGGGTTTGGAAATATCAGTTTCAAAATCTCTGTGAAAAAGCGTCAGAGAAGCTTCTCCGTTTAGAATCCAGCATATCTCACTGAACCGAAGAAGTGGTAGTTAGAAGGGAGTTAGAGCTGCAAGCAGTTTGGTTTGGGAAATTAGATGCGAAATGACACTGCAAAGGCCTTCCAACAGGCTTGGAAAAGTGTGAAATATATCTCTGCCAAACAGACTCCCCGGAGTTTGAGCTTTCAGAAGCAAGCTTAACTCTTAGGGAGGAAGCAGCAGAATGTGCCTCTCACATCTAGCCTGTAGGAATTCAGGTTGGCAAGTTCTATGGGGAATCCCATTGCTGCCTATGGTGGAAACGGCATGGGCAATTTCATTTTCAAAATCTCTGTGAAAAAGCATCAGGGAAGCTTCTCCGTTTAGAATCCAGCATATCTCACTGAATCGAAGAAGTGGTAGTCAGAAGGGAGTTAGAGCTGCAAGCAGTTTGGTTTGGGAAATTAGACGCGAAATGACACTGCAAAGGCCTTCCAACAGGCTTGGAAAAGTGTGTTCTATATCTCTGCCAAACAGACTCCCCGGAGGTTGAGCTCTCAGAAGCAAGTTTAACTCTTAGGGTGGAAGCAGCAGAATGTGCCTCTCACATCTAGCCTGTAGGAATTCAGGTTGGCAAGTTCTATGGGGAAGCCCATTGCTGCCTATGGTGGAAACGGCATGGGAGATTTCAGTTTCCAAATCTCTGTGAAAAAGCGTCAGAGAAGCTTCTCCGTTTAGAATCCAGCATATCTCACTGAACCGAAGAAGTGGTAGTTATTAGGGAGTTAGAGCTGCAAGCAGTTTGGTTTGGGAAATTAGACGCGAAATGACACTGCAAAGGCCTTCCAACAGGCTTGGAAAAGTGTGTTCTATATCTCTGCCAAAGAGACTCCCCGGAGGTTGAGCTTTCAGAAGCTAGCTTCACTCTAAGGGAGGAAGCAGCAGAATGTGCCTCTCACATCTAGCCTGTAGGAATTCAGGTTGGCAAGTTCTATGGGGAAGCCCATTGCTGCCGATGGTGGAAACGGCATGGGAGATTTCAGTTTCAAAATCTCTGTGAAAAAGAGTCAGAGAAGCTTCTCCGTTTAGAATCCAGCATATCTCACAGAACCGAAGAAGTGGTAGTTAGAAGGGAGTTAGAGCTGCAAGCAGTTTGGTTTGGGAAATTAGACGCGAAATGACACTGCAAAGGCCTTCCAATAGGCTGCGAAAAGTGTGTTCTATATCTCTGCCAAACAGAGTCCCCGGAGGTTGCGCTTTCACAAGCAAGCTTAACTCTAAGAGAGGAAGCAGCAGAATGTGCCTCTCACATCTAGCCTGTAGGAATTCAGGTTGGCAAGTTCTATGGGGAAGCCCATTGCTGCCTATGGTGGAAACGGCATGGGAGATTTCAGTTTCAAAATCTCTGTGAAAAAGCGTCAGAGAAGCTTCCCCGTTTAGAATCCAGCATATCTCACAGAACCGAAGAAGTGGTAGTTAGAAGGCAGTTAGAGCTGCAAGCAGTTTGGTTTGGGAAATTAGATGCGAAATGAAACTGCAAATGCCTTCCAACAGGCTTGGAAAAGTGTGTTCTATATCTCTGCCAAACAAACTCCCCGGAGGTTGAGGTTTCAGAAGCTAGTTTAACTCTAAGGGAGGAAGCAGCAGAATGTGCCTCTCACATCTAGCCTGTAGGAATTCAGGTTGGCAAGTTCTATGGGGAAGCCCATTGCTGCCTATGGTGGAAACGGCATGGGAGATTTCAGTTTCAAAATCTCTGTGAAAAAGCGTCAGAGAAGCTTCTCCGTTTAGAATCCAGCATGTCTCACTGAACCGAAGAAGTGGTAGTTAGAAGGGAGTTAGAGCTGCAAGCAGTTTGGTTTGGGAAATTAGACGCGAAATGAAACTGCAAATGCCTTCCAACAGGCTTGGAAAAATGTGTTCTATATCTCTGCCAAACAGACTCCCCGGAGGTTGAGCTTTCAGAAGCAAGTTTAACTCTAAGGGAGGAAGCAGCAGAATGTGCCTCTCACATCTAGCCTGTAGAAATTCAGGTTGGCAAGTTCTATGGGGAAGCCCATTGCTGCCTATGGTGGAAACGGCATGGGAGATTTCAGTTTCAAAATCTCTGTGAAAAAGCGTCAGAGAAGCTTCTCCGTTTAGAATCCAGCATATCTCACTGAACCGAAGAAGTGGTAGTTAGAAGGGTTTTAGAGCTGCAGGCAGTTTGGTTTGGGAAATTAGACGCGAAATGACACTGCAAATGCCTTCCAACAGGCTTGGAAAAGTGTGTTCTATATCTCTGCCAAACACACTCCCCGGAGGTTGAGCTTTCAGAAGCAAGTTTAACCCTAAGGGAGGAAGCAGCAGAATGTGCCTCTCACATCTAGCCTGTAGGAATTCAGGTTGGCAAGTTCTATGGGGAAGCCCATTGCTGCCTATGGTGGAAAAGGCATGGGAGATTTCAGTTACAAAGTCTCTGTGAAAAAGCGTCAGAGAAGCTTCTCCGTTTAGAATCCAGCATATCTCACTGAACCGAAGAAGTGGTAGTTAGAAGGGTTTTAGAGCTGCAGGCAGTTTGGTTTGGGAAATTAGACGCGAAATGACACTGCAAATGCCTTCCAACAGGCTTGGAAAAGTGTGTTCTATATCTCTGCCAAACAGACTCCCCGGAGGTTGAGCTTTCAGAAGCAAGTTTAACTCTAAGGGAGGAAGCAGCAGAATGTGCCTCTCACATCTAGCCTGTAGGAATTCAGGTTGGCAAGTTCTATGGGGAAGCCCATTGCTGCCTATGGTGGAAAAGGCATGGGAGATTTCAGTTACAAAGTCTCTGTGAAAAAGCGTCAGAGAAGCTTCTCCGTTTAGAATCCCGCATATCCCACTGAACCGACGAAGTGGTAGTTAGAAGGGAGTTAGAGCTGCAAGCAGTTTGGTTTGGGAAATTAGACGCGAAATGACACTGCAAAGGCCTTCCAACAGGCTTGGAAAAGTGTGTTCTATATCTCTGCCAAACAGACTCCCCGGAGGTTGAGCTTTCAGAAGCTAGTTTAACTCTAAGGGAGGAAGCAGCAGAATGTGCCTCTCACATCTAGCCTGTAGGAATTCAGGTTGGCAAGTTCTATTGGGAAGCCCATTGGCGCCTTCCTTGGAAACTGGTTTAGAAATTTCAGTTTCAAAATCTCTGTGAAAAAGCGTCAGAGAAGCTTCCCCGTTTAGAATCCAGCATATCTCACAGAACCGAAGAAGTGGTAGTTAGAAGGGAGTTAGAGCTGCAAGCAGTTTGGTTTGGGAAATTAGACGCGAAATGACACTGCAAAGGCCTTCCAACAGGCTTGGAAAAGTGTGTTCAATATCTCTGCCAAACAGACTCCCCGGAGGTTGAGCTTTCAGAAGCAAGTTTAACTCTTAGGGTGGAAGCAGCAGAATGTGCCTCTCACATCTAGCCTGTAGGAATTCAGGTTGGCAAGTTCTATGGGGAAGCCCATTGCTGCCTATGGTGGAAACGGCATGGGAGATTTCAGTTTCAAAATCTCTGTGAAAAAGCGTCAGAGAAGCTTCTCCGTTTAGAATCCAGCATATCTCACTGAACCGAAGAAGTGGTAGTCAGAAGGGAGTTAGAGCTGCAAGCAGTTTGGTTTGGGAAATTAGACGCGAAATGAAACTGCAAATGCCTACAAACAGGCTTGGAAAAGTGTGTTCTATATCTCTGCCAAACAGACTCCCCGGAGGTTGAGCTCTCAGAAGCAAGTTTAACTCTTAGGGTGGAAGCAGCAGAATGTGCCTCTCACATCTAGCCTGTAGGAATTCAGGTTGGCAAGTTCTATGGGGAAGCCCATTGCTGCCTATGGTGGAAACGGCATGGGAGATTTCAGTTTCCAAATCTCTGTGAAAAAGCGTCAGAGAAGCTTCTCCGTTTAGAATCCAGCATATCTCACTGAACCGAAGAAGTTGTACTTAGAACGGTTTTAGAGCTGCAAGCAGTTTGGTTTGGGAAATTAGACGCGAAATGAAACTGCAAATGCCTTCCAACAGGCTTGGAAAAGTGTGTTCTATATCTCTGCCAAACAGACTCCCCGGAGGTTGAGCTTTCAGAAGCAAGTTTAACTCTAAGGGAGGAAGCAGCAGAATGTGCCTCTCACATCTAGCCTGTAGGAATTCAGGTTGGCAAGTTCTATGGGGAAGCCCATTGGCGCCTTCGTTGGAAACGGGTTTGGAAATTTCAGTTTCAAAATCTCTGTGAAAAAGCGTCAGAGAAGCTTCTCCGTTTAGAATCCAGCATATCTCACTGAACCGAAGAAGTGGTAGTTAGAAGGGAGTTAGAGCTGCAAGCAGTTTGGTTTGGGAAATTAGACGCGAAATGACACTGCAAATGCCTTACAACAGGCTTGGAAAAGTGTGTTCTATATCTCTCCCAAACAGACTCCCCGGAGGTTGAGCTTTCAGAAGCAAGTTAAACTCTAAGGGAGGAAGCAGCAGAATGTGCCTCTCACATCTAGCCTGTAGGAATTCAGGTTGGCAAGTTCTATGGGGAAGCCCATTGGCGCCTTCGTTGGAAACGGGTTTGGAAATTTCAGTTTCAAAATCTCTGTGAAAAAGCGTCAGAGAAGCTTCTCCGTTTAGAATCCAGCATATCTCACTGAACCGAAGAAGTGGTAGTTAGAAGGGAGTTAGAGCTGCAAGCAGTTTGGTTTGGGAAATTAGACGCGAAATGACACTGCAAAGGACTTCCTACAGGCTTGGAAAAGTGTGTTCTGTATCTCTGCCAAACAGACTCCACGGAGGTTGAGCTTTCAGAAGCAAGTTTAACTCTAAGGGAGGAAGCAGCAGAATGTGCCTCTCACATCTAGCCTGTAGGAATTCAGGTTGGCAAGTTCTATGTGGAAGCCCATTGCAGCCTTCGTTGGAAACGGGTTTGGAAATATCAGTTTCAAAATCTCTGTGAAAAAGCGTCAGAGAAGCTTCTCCGTTTAGAATCCAGCATATCTCACTGAACCGAAGAAGTGGTAGTTAGAAGGGAGTTAGAGCTGCAAGCAGTTTGGTTTGGGAAATTAGATGCGAAATGACACTGCAAAGGCCTTCCAACAGGCTTGGAAAAGTGTGAAATATATCTCTGCCAAACAGACTCCCCGGAGTTTGAGCTTTCAGAAGCAAGCTTAACTCTTAGGGAGGAAGCAGCAGAATGTGCCTCTCACATCTAGCCTGTAGGAATTCAGGTTGGCAAGTTCTATGGGGAATCCCATTGCTGCCTATGGTGGAAACGGCATGGGCAATTTCATTTTCAAAATCTCTGTGAAAAAGCATCAGGGAAGCTTCTCCGTTTAGAATCCAGCATATCTCACTGAATCGAAGAAGTGGTAGTCAGAAGGGAGTTAGAGCTGCAAGCAGTTTGGTTTGGGAAATTAGACGCGAAATGACACTGCAAAGGCCTTCCAACAGGCTTGGAAAAGTGTGTTCTATATCTCTGCCAAACAGACTCCCCGGAGGTTGAGCTCTCAGAAGCAAGTTTAACTCTTAGGGTGGAAGCAGCAGAATGTGCCTCTCACATCTAGCCTGTAGGAATTCAGGTTGGCAAGTTCTATGGGGAAGCCCATTGCTGCCTATGGTGGAAACGGCATGGGAGATTTCAGTTTCCAAATCTCTGTGAAAAAGCGTCAGAGAAGCTTCTCCGTTTAGAATCCAGCATATCTCACTGAACCGAAGAAGTGGTAGTTATTAGGGAGTTAGAGCTGCAAGCAGTTTGGTTTGGGAAATTAGACGCGAAATGACACTGCAAAGGCCTTCCAACAGGCTTGGAAAAGTGTGTTCTATATCTCTGCCAAAGAGACTCCCCGGAGGTTGAGCTTTCAGAAGCTAGCTTCACTCTAAGGGAGGAAGCAGCAGAATGTGCCTCTCACATCTAGCCTGTAGGAATTCAGGTTGGCAAGTTCTATGGGGAAGCCCATTGCTGCCGATGGTGGAAACGGCATGGGAGATTTCAGTTTCAAAATCTCTGTGAAAAAGAGTCAGAGAAGCTTCTCCGTTTAGAATCCAGCATATCTCACAGAACCGAAGAAGTGGTAGTTAGAAGGGAGTTAGAGCTGCAAGCAGTTTGGTTTGGGAAATTAGACGCGAAATGACACTGCAAAGGCCTTCCAATAGGCTGCGAAAAGTGTGTTCTATATCTCTGCCAAACAGAGTCCCCGGAGGTTGCGCTTTCACAAGCAAGCTTAACTCTAAGAGAGGAAGCAGCAGAATGTGCCTCTCACATCTAGCCTGTAGGAATTCAGGTTGGCAAGTTCTATGGGGAAGCCCATTGCTGCCTATGGTGGAAACGGCATGGGAGATTTCAGTTTCAAAATCTCTGTGAAAAAGCGTCAGAGAAGCTTCCCCGTTTAGAATCCAGCATATCTCACAGAACCGAAGAAGTGGTAGTTAGAAGGGAGTTAGAGCTGCAAGCAGTTTGGTTTGGGAAATTAGACGCGAAAGGACACTGCAAAGGCCTTCCTACAGGCTTGGAAAATTGTGTTCTATATCTCTGCCAAACAGACTCCCCGGAGGTTGAGCTTTCAGAAGCTAGCTTAACTCTAAGGGAGGAAGCAGGAGAATGTGCCTCTCACATCTAGCCTGTAGGAATTCAGGTTGGCAAGTTCTATGGGGAAGCCCATTGCTGCCTATGGTGGAAACGGCATGGGAGATTTCAGTTTCAAAATCTCTGTGAAAAAGCGTCAGAGAAGCTTCTCCATTTAGAATCCAGCATATCTCACTGAACCGAAGAAGTGGTAGTTAGAAGGGAGTTAGAGCTGCAAGCAGTTTGGTTTGGGAAATTAGACGCGAAATGGCACTGCAAAGGCCTTCCAACAGGCTTGGAAAAATGTGTTCTATATCTCTGCCAAACAGACTCCCCGGAGGTTGAGCTTTCAGAAGCAACTTTAACTCTAAGGGAGGAAGCAGCAGAATGTGCCTCTCACATCTAGCCTGTAGGAATTCAGGTTGGCAAGTTCTATGGGGAAGCCCATTGGCGCGATCCTTGGAAACTGGTTTGGAAATTTCAGTTTCAAAATCTCTGTGAAAAAGCATCAGAGAAGCTTCTCCGTTTAGAATCCAGCATATCTCACAGAACCGAGGAAGTGGTAGTTAGAAGGGAGTTAGAGCTGCAAGCAGTTTGGTTAGGGAAATTAGACGCGAAATGGCACTGCAAAGGCCTTCCAACAGGCTTGGAAAAGTGTGTTCTATATCTCTGCCAAACAGAGTCCCCGGAGGTTGAGCTTTCACAAGGAAGTTTAACTCTAAGGGAGGAAGCAGCAGAATGTGCCTCTCACATCTAGCCTGTAGGAATTCAGGTTGGCAAGTTCTATTGGGAAGCCCATTGGCGCCTTCCTTGGAAACTGGTTTGGAAATTTCAGTTTCAAAATCTCTGTGAAAAAGCATCAGAGAAGCTTCCCCGTTTAGAATCCAGCATATCTCACAGAACCGAAGAAGTGGTAGTTAGAAGGGAGTTAGAGCTGCAAGCAGTTTGGTTTGGGAAATTAGACGCGAAATGACACTGCAAAGGCCTTCCTACAGGCTTGGAAAAGTGTGTTCTATATCTCTGCCAAACAGACTCCCCGGAGGTTGAGCTTTCAGAAGCAAGTTTAACTCTTAGGGTGGAAGCAGCAGAATGTGCCTCTCACATCTAGCCTGTAGGAATTCAGGTTGGCAAGTTCTATGGGGAAGCCCATTGCTGCCGATGGTGGAAACGGCATGGGAGATTTCAGTTTCAAAATCTCTGTGAAAAAGCGTCAGAGAAGCTTCTCCGTTTAGAATCCAGCATATCTCACAGAACAGAAGAAGTGGTACTTAGAAGGGAGTTAGAGCTGCAAGCAGTTTGGTTTGGGAAATTAGACGCGAAATGACACTGCAAAGGCCTTCCTACAGGCTTGGAAAAGTGTGTTCTATATCTCTGCCAAACAGACTCCCCGGAGGTTGAGCTTTCAGAAGCTAGCTTAACTCTAAGGGAGGAAGCAGCAGAATGTGCCTCTCACATCTAGCCTGTAGGAATTCAGGTTGGCAAGTTCTATGGGGAAGCCCATTGGTGCCTATGGTGGAAACGGCATGGGAGATTTCAGTTTCAAAATCTCTGTGAAAAAGCGTCAGGGAAGCTTCCCCGTTTAGAATCCAGCATATCTCACAGAACCGAAGAAGTGGTAGTTAGAAGGGAGTTAGAGCTGCAAGCAGTTTGGTTTGGGAAATTAGACGCGAAATGACACTGCAAAGGCCTTCCAACAGGCTTGGAAAAGTGTGTTCTATATCTCTGCCAAACAGACTCCCCGGAGGTTGAGCTTTCAGAAGCAAGTTTAACTCTTAGGGTGGAAGCAGCAGAATGTGCCTCTCACATCTAGCCTGTAGGAATTCAGGTTGGCTAGTTCTATGGGGAAGCACATTGCTGCCTATGGCGGAAACGGCATGGGAGATTTCAGTTTCAAAATCTCTGTGAAAAAGCGTCAGAGAATCTTCTCCGTTTAGAATCCAGCATATCTCACTGAACCGAAGAAGTGGTAGTTATTAGGGAGTTAGAGCTGCAAGCAGTTTGGTTTGGGAAATTAGACGCGAAATGGCACTGCAAAGGCCTTCCAACAGGCTTCGAAAAGAGTGTTCTATATCTCTGCCAAACAGAGTCCCCGGAGGTTGCGCTTTCACAAGCAAGTTTAACTCTAAGAGAGGAAGCAGCAGAATGTGCCTCTCACATCTAGCCTGTAGGAATTCAGGTTGGCAAGTTCTATGGGGAAGCCCATTGGCGCCTTCCTTGGAAACTGGTTTGGAAATTTTAGTTTCAAAATCTCTGTGAAAAAGCATCAGAGAAGCTTCCCCGTTTAGAATCCAGCATATCTCACAGAACCGAAGAAGTGGTAGTTAGAAGGGATTTAGAGCTGCAAGCAGTTTGGTTTGGGAAATTAGACGCGAAATGACACTGCAAAGGCCTTCCTACAGGCTTGGAAAAGTGTGTTCTATATCTCTGCCAAACAGACTCCCCGGAGGTTGAGCTTTCAGAAGCTAGCTTAACTCTAAGGGAGGAAGCAGCAGAATGTGCCTCTCACATCTAGCCTGTAGGAATTCAGGTTGGCAAGTTCTATGGGGAAGCCCATTGCTGCCTATGGTGGAAACGGCATGGGAGATTTCAGTTTCAAAATCTCTGTGAAAAAGCGTCAGGGAAGCTTCCCCGTTTCGAATCCAGCATATCTCACAGAACCGAAGAAGTGGTAGTTAGAAGGGAGTTAGAGCTGCAAGCAGTTTGGTTTGGGAAATTAGACGCGAAATGACACTGCAAAGGCCTTCCAACAGGCTTGGAAAAGTGTGTTCTATATCTCTGCCAAACAGACTCCCCGGAGGTTGAGCTTTCAGAAGCAAGTTTAACACTTAGGGTGGAAGCAGCAGAATGTGCCTCTCACATCTAGCCTGTAGGAATTAAGGTTGCCAAGTTCTATGGGGAAGCCCATTGCTGCCTATGGTTGAAACGGCATGGGAGATTTCAGTTTCAAAATCTCTGTGAAAAAGCGTCAGAGAAGCTTCTCCGTTTAGAATCCAGCATATCTCACTGAACCGAAGAAGTGGTAGTTAGAAGGGAGTTAGAGCTGCAAGCAGTTTGGTTTGGGAAATTAGACGCGAAATCACACTGCAAATGCCTTCCAACAGGCTTGGAAAAGTGTGTTCTATATCTCTGCCAAACAGACTCCCCGGAGGTTGAGCTTTCAGAAGCTAGCTTAACTCTAAGGGAGGAAGCAGCAGAATGTGCCTCTCACATCTAGCCTGTAGGAATTCAGGTTGGCAAGTTCTATGGGGAAGCCCATTGCTGCCTATGGTGGAAACGGCATGGGAGATTTCACTTTCAAAATCTCTGTGAAAAAGCGTCAGAGAAGCTTCTCCGTTTAGAATCCTGCATATCTCACAGAACCGAAGAAGTGGTAGTTAGAAGGGAGTTAGCGCTGCAAGCAGTTTGGTTTGGGAAATTAGACGCGAAATGACACTGCAAAGGCCTTCCAACAGGCTTAGAAAAGTGTGTTCTATATCTCTGCCAAACAGAGTCCCCGGAGGTTGAGCTTTCACAAGCAAGGTTAACTCTAAGAGCGGAAGCAGCAGAATGTGCCTCTCACATCTAGCCTGTAGGAATTCAGGTTGGCAAGTTCTATGGGGAAGCCCATTGCTGCCTATGGTGGAAACGGCATGGGAGATTTCAGTTACAAAGTCTCTGTGAAAAAGCGTCAGAGAAGCTTCTCCGTTTAGAATCCCGCATATCTCACGGAACCGAAGAAGTGGTAGTTAGAGGGGAGTTAGAGCTGCAAGCAGTTTGGTTTGGGAAATTAGACGCGAAATGACACTGCAAAGGCCTTCCAACAGGCGAGGAAAAGTGTGTTCTATATCTCCGCCAAACAGACTCACCGGAGGTTGAGCTTTCAGAAGCTAGTTTAACTCTAAGGGAGGAAGCAGCAGAATGTGCCTCTCACATCTAGCCTGTAGGAATTCAGGTTGGCAAGTTCTACTGGGAAGCCCATTGGCGCCTTCCTTGGAAACTGGTTTGGAAATTTCAGTTTCAAAATCTCTGTGAAAAAGCGTCAGAGAAGCTTCCCCGTTTAGAATCCAGCATATCTCACAGAACCGAAGAAGTGGTAGTTAGAAGGGAGTTAGAGCTGCAAGCAGTTTGGTTTGGGAAATTAGACGCGAAATGACACTGCAAAGGACTTCCAACAGGCTTGGAAAAGTATGTTCTATATCTCTGCCAAACAGACTCCCCGGAGGTTGAGCTTTCAGAAGCCAGTTTAACCCTAAGGGAGGAAGCAGCAGAATGTGCCTCTCACATCTAGCCTGTAGGAATTCAGGTTGGCAAGTTCTATGGGGAAGCCCATTGCTGCCTATGGTGGAAACGGCATGGGAGATTTCAGTTTCAAAATCTCGGTGAAAAAGCGTCAGAGAAGCTTCTCCGTTTAGAATCCAGCATATCTCACTGAACTGAAGAAGTGGTAGTTAGAAGGGAGTTAGAGGTGCAAGCAGTTTGGTTTGGGAAATTAGACGCGAAATGACACTGCAAAGGCCTTCCAACAGTCTTGGAAAAGTGTGTTCTATATCTCTGCCAAACAGACTCCCCGGAGGTTGAGCTTTCAGAAGCTAGTTTAACTCTAAGGGAGGAAGCAGCAGAATGTGCCTCTCACATCTAGCCTGTAGGAATTCAGGTGGGCAAGTTCTATGGGGAAGCCCATTGGCACCATCCTTGGAAACTGGTTTGGAAAATTCAGTTTCAAAATCTCTGTGAAAAAGCGTCAGAGAAGCTTCTCCGTTTAGAATCCAGCATATCTCACCGAACCAAAGAAGTGGTAGTTAGAAGGGAGTTAGAGCTGCAGGCAGTTTGGTTTGGGAAATTAGATGTGAAATGACACTGCAAAGGCCTTCCAACAGGCTGGGAAAAGTCTGTTCTATATCTCTGCCAAACAGACTCCCCGGAGGTTGAGCTTTCAGAAGCAAGTTTAACTCTTAGGGTGGAAGCAGCAGAATGTGCCTCTCACATCTAGCCTGTAGGAATTCAGGTTGGCAAGTTCTATGTGGAAGCCCATTGCTGCCTATGGTTGAAACGGCATGGGAGATTTCAGTTTCAAAATCTCTGTGAAAAAGCGTCAGAGAAGCTTCTCCGTTTAGAATCCTGCATATCTCACAGAACCGAAGAAGTGGTAGTTAGAAGGGAGTTAGAGCTGCAAGCAGTTTGGTTTGGGAAATTAGACGCGAAATGACACTGCAAATGCCTTCCAACAGGCTTGGAAAAGTGTGTTCTATATCTCTGCCAAACAGAGTCCCCGGAGGTTGAGCTTTCACAAGCAAGTTTAACTCTAAGAGAGGAAGCAGCAGAATGTGCCTCTCACATCTAGCCTGTAGGAATTCAGGTTGGCAAGTTCTATGGGGAAGCCCATTGCTGCCTATGGTGGAAACGGCATGGGAGATTTCAGTTTCAAAATCTCGGTGAAAAAGCGTCAGAGAAGCTTCTCCGTTTAGAATCCAGCATATCTCACTGAACTGAAGAAGTGGTAGTTAGAAGGGAGTTAGAGGTGCAAGCAGTTTGGTTTGGGAAATTAGACGCGAAATGACACTGCAAAGGCCTTCCAACAGTCTTGGAAAAGTGTGTTCTATATCTCTGCCAAACAGACTCCCCGGAGGTTGAGCTTTCAGAAGCTAGTTTAACTCTAAGGGAGGAAGCAGCAGAATGTGCCTCTCACATCTAGCCTGTAGGAATTCAGGTGGGCAAGTTCTATGGGGAAGCCCATTGGCACCATCCTTGGAAACTGGTTTGGAAAATTCAGTTTCAAAATCTCTGTGAAAAAGCGTCAGAGAAGCTTCTCCGTTTAGAATCCAGCATATCTCACCGAACCAAAGAAGTGGTAGTTAGAAGGGAGTTAGAGCTGCAGGCAGTTTGGTTTGGGAAATTAGATGTGAAATGACACTGCAAAGGCCTTCCAACAGGCTGGGAAAAGTCTGTTCTATATCTCTGCCAAACAGACTCCCCGGAGGTTGAGCTTTCAGAAGCAAGTTTAACTCTTAGGGTGGAAGCAGCAGAATGTGCCTCTCACATCTAGCCTGTAGGAATTCAGGTTGGCAAGTTCTATGTGGAAGCCCATTGCTGCCTATGGTTGAAACGGCATGGGAGATTTCAGTTTCAAAATCTCTGTGAAAAAGCGTCAGAGAAGCTTCTCCGTTTAGAATCCTGCATATCTCACAGAACCGAAGAAGTGGTAGTTAGAAGGGAGTTAGAGCTGCAAGCAGTTTGGTTTGGGAAATTAGACGCGAAATGACACTGCAAATGCCTTCCAACAGGCTTGGAAAAGTGTGTTCTATATCTCTGCCAAACAGAGTCCCCGGAGGTTGAGCTTTCACAAGCAAGTTTAACTCTAAGAGAGGAAGCAGCAGAATGTGCCTCTCACATCTAGCCTGTAGGAATTCAGGTTGGCAAGTTCTATGGGGAAGCCCATTGCTGCCTATGGTGGAAACGGCATGGGAGATTTCAGTTTCAAAATCTCTGTGAAAAAGCGTCAGAGAAGCTTCCCCGTTTAGAATCCAGCATATCTCACTGAACTGAAGAAGTGGTAGTTAGAAGGGAGTTAGAGCTGCAAGCAGTTTGGTTTGGGAAATTAGACGCGAAATGACACTGCAAAGGCCTTCCAACAGTCTTGGAAAAGTGTGTTCTATATCTCTGCCAAACAGACTCCCCGGAGGTTGAGCTTTCAGAAGCTAGTTTAACTCTAAGGGAGGAAGCAGCAGAATGTGCCTCTCACATCTAGCCTGTAGGAATTCAGGTGGGCAAGTTCTATGGGGAAGCCCATTGGCACCATCCTTGGAAACTGGTTTGGAAAATTCAGTTTCAAAATCTCTGTGAAAAAGCGTCAGAGAAGCTTCTCCGTTTAGAATCCAGCATATCTCACCGAACCGAAGAAGTGGTAGTTAGAAGGGAGTTAGAGCTGCAAGCAGTTTGGTTTGGGAAATTAGACGTGAAATGACACTGCAAAGGCCTTCCAACAGGCTGGGAAAAGTCTGTTCTATATCTCTGCCAAACAGACTCCCCGGAGGTTGAGCTTTCAGAAGCAAGTTTAACTCTTAGGGTTAGGGTTAGGGGTTAGGGTTAGGGTTAGGGTTAGGGTTAGGGTTAGGGGTTAGGGTTAGGGTTAGGGTTAGGGTTAGGGTTAGGGTTAGGGTTAGGGTTAGGGGTTAGGGTTAGGGTTAGGGTTAGGGTTAGGGTTAGGGTTAGGGTTAGGGTTAGGGTTAGGGTTAGGGTTAGGGTTAGGGTTAGGGTTAGGGTTAGGGTTAGGGTTAGGGTTAGGGTTAGGGTTAGGGTTAGGGTTAGGGTTAGGGTTAGGGTTAGGGTTAGGGTTAGGGTTAGGGTTAGGGTTAGGGTTAGGGTTAGGGTTAGGGTTAGGGTTAGGGTTAGGGTTAGGGTTAGGGTTAGGGTTAGGGTTAGGGTTAGGGTTAGGGTTAGGGTTAGGGTTAGGGTTAGGGTTAGGGTTAGGGTTAGGGTTAGGGTTAGGGTTAGGGTTAGGGTTAGGGTTAGGGTTAGGGTTAGGGTTAGGGTTAGGGGTTAGGGGTTAGGGTTAGGGTTAGGGTTAGGGTTAGGGTTAGGGTTAGGGTTAGGGTTAGGGTTAGGGTTAGGGTTAGGGTTAGGGTTAGGGTTAGGGTTAGGGTTAGGGTTAGGGTTAGGGTTAGGGTTAGGGTTAGGGTTAGGGTTAGGGTTAGGGTTAGGGTTAGGGTTAGGGTTAGGGTTAGGGTTAGGGTTAGGGGTTAGGGTTAGGGTTAGGGTTAGGGTTAGGGTTAGGGTTAGGGTTAGGGTTAGGGTTAGGGTTAGGGTTAGGGTTAGGGTTAGGGTTAGGGTTAGGGTTAGGGTTAGGGTTAGGGTTAGGGTTAGGGTTAGGGTTAGGGTTAGGGTTAGGGTTAGGGTTAGGGTTAGGGTTAGGGTTAGGGTTAGGGTTAGGGTTAGGGTTAGGGTTAGGGTTAGGGTTAGGGTTAGGGTTAGGGTTAGGGTTAGGGTTAGGGTTAGGGTTAGGGTTAGGGTTAGGGTTAGGGTTAGGGTTAGGGTTAGGGTTAGGGTTAGGGTTAGGGTTAGGGTTAGGGTTAGGGTTAGGGTTAGGGTTAGGGTTAGGGTTAGGGTTAGGGTTAGGGTTAGGGTTAGGGTTAGGGTTAGGGTTAGGGTTAGGGTTAGGGTTAGGGTTAGGGTTAGGGTTAGGGTTAGGGTTAGGGTTAGGGTTAGGGTTAGGGTTAGGGTTAGGGTTAGGGTTAGGGTTAGGGTTAGGGTTAGGGTTAGGGTTAGGGTTAGGGTTAGGGTTAGGGTTAGGGTTAGGGTTAGGGTTAGGGTTAGGGTTAGGGTTAGGGTTAGGGTTAGGGTTAGGGTTAGGGTTAGGGTTAGGGTTAGGGTTAGGGTTAGGGTTAGGGTTAGGGTTAGGGTTAGGGTTAGGGTTAGGGTTAGGGTTAGGGTTAGGGTTAGGGTTAGGGTTAGGGTTAGGGTTAGGGTTAGGGTTAGGGTTAGGGTTAGGGTTAGGGTTAGGGTTAGGGTTAGGGTTAGGGTTAGGGTTAGGGTTAGGGTTAGGGTTAGGGTTAGGGTTAGGGTTAGGGTTAGGGTTAGGGTTAGGGTTAGGGTTAGGGTTAGGGTTAGGGTTAGGGTTAGGGTTAGGGTTAGGGTTAGGGTTAGGGTTAGGGTTAGGGTTAGGGTTAGGGTTAGGGTTAGGGTTAGGGTTAGGGTTAGGGTTAGGGTTAGGGTTAGGGTTAGGGTTAGGGTTAGGGTTAGGGTTAGGGTTAGGGTTAGGGTTAGGGTTAGGGTTAGGGTTAGGGTTAGGGTTAGGGTTAGGGTTAGGGTTAGGGTTAGGGTTAGGGTTAGGGTTAGGGTTAGGGTTAGGGTTAGGGTTAGGGTTAGGGTTAGGGTTAGGGTTAGGGTTAGGGTTAGGGTTAGGGTTAGGGTTAGGGTTAGGGTTAGGGTTAGGGTTAGGGTTAGGGTTAGGGTTAGGGTTAGGGTTAGGGTTAGGGTTAGGGTTAGGGTTAGGGTTAGGGTTAGGGTTAGGGTTAGGGTTAGGGTTAGGGTTAGGGTTAGGGTTAGGGTTAGGGTTAGGGTTAGGGTTAGGGTTAGGGTTAGGGTTAGGGTTAGGGTTAGGGTTAGGGTTAGGGTTAGGGTTAGGGTTAGGGTTAGGGTTAGGGTTAGGGTTAGGGTTAGGGTTAGGGTTAGGGTTAGGGTTAGGGTTAGGGTTAGGGTTAGGGTTAGGGTTAGGGTTAGGGTTAGGGTTAGGGTTAGGGTTAGGGTTAGGGTTAGGGTTAGGGTTAGGGTTAGGGTTAGGGTTAGGGTTAGGGTTAGGGTTAGGGTTAGGGTTAGGGTTAGGGTTAGGGTTAGGGTTAGGGTTAGGGTTAGGGTTAGGGTTAGGGTTAGGGTTAGGGTTAGGGTTAGGGTTAGGGTTAGGGTTAGGGTTAGGGTTAGGGTTAGGGTTAGGGTTAGGGTTAGGGTTAGGGTTAGGGTTAGGGTTAGGGTTAGGGTTAGGGTTAGGGTTAGGGTTAGGGTTAGGGTTAGGGTTAGGGTTAGGGTTAGGGTTAGGGTTAGGGTTAGGGTTAGGGTTAGGGTTAGGGTTAGGGTTAGGGTTAGGGTTAGGGTTAGGGTTAGGGTTAGGGTTAGGGTTAGGGTTAGGGTTAGGGTTAGGGTTAGGGTTAGGGTTAGGGTTAGGGTTAGGGTTAGGGTTAGGGTTAGGGTTAGGGTTAGGGTTAGGGTTAGGGTTAGGGTTAGGGTTAGGGTTAGGGTTAGGGTTAGGGTTAGGGTTAGGGTTAGGGTTAGGGTTAGGGTTAGGGTTAGGGTTAGGGTTAGGGTTAGGGTTAGGGTTAGGGTTAGGGTTAGGGTTAGGGTTAGGGTTAGGGTTAGGGTTAGGGTTAGGGTTAGGGTTAGGGTTAGGGTTAGGGTTAGGGTTAGGGTTAGGGTTAGGGTTAGGGTTAGGGTTAGGGTTAGGGTTAGGGTTAGGGTTAGGGTTAGGGTTAGGGTTAGGGTTAGGGTTAGGGTTAGGGTTAGGGTTAGGGTTAGGGTTAGGGTTAGGGTTAGGGTTAGGGTTAGGGTTAGGGTTAGGGTTAGGGTTAGGGTTAGGGTTAGGGTTAGGGTTAGGGTTAGGGTTAGGGTTAGGGTTAGGGTTAGGGTTAGGGTTAGGGTTAGGGTTAGGGTTAGGGTTAGGGTTAGGGTTAGGGTTAGGGTTAGGGTTAGGGTTAGGGTTAGGGTTAGGGTTAGGGTTAGGGTTAGGGTTAGGGTTAGGGTTAGGGTTAGGGTTAGGGTTAGGGTTAGGGTTAGGGTTAGGGTTAGGGTTAGGGTTAGGGTTAGGGTTAGGGTTAGGGTTAGGGTTAGGGTTAGGGTTAGGGTTAGGGTTAGGGTTAGGGTTAGGGTTAGGGTTAGGGTTAGGGTTAGGGTTAGGGTTAGGGTTAGGGTTAGGGTTAGGGTTAGGGTTAGGGTTAGGGTTAGGGTTAGGGTTAGGGTTAGGGTTAGGGTTAGGGTTAGGGTTAGGGTTAGGGTTAGGGTTAGGGTTAGGGTTAGGGTTAGGGTTAGGGTTAGGGTTAGGGTTAGGGTTAGGGTTAGGGTTAGGGTTAGGGTTAGGGTTAGGGTTAGGGTTAGGGTTAGGGTTAGGGTTAGGGTTAGGGTTAGGGTTAGGGTTAGGGTTAGGGTTAGGGTTAGGGTTAGGGTTAGGGTTAGGGTTAGGGTTAGGGTTAGGGTTAGGGTTAGGGTTAGGGTTAGGGTTAGGGTTAGGGTTAGGGTTAGGGTTAGGGTTAGGGTTAGGGTTAGGGTTAGGGTTAGGGTTAGGGTTAGGGTTAGGGTTAGGGTTAGGGTTAGGGTTAGGGTTAGGGTTAGGGTTAGGGTTAGGGTTAGGGTTAGGGTTAGGGTTAGGGTTAGGGTTAGGGTTAGGGTTAGGGTTAGGGTTAGGGTTAGGGTTAGGGTTAGGGTTAGGGTTAGGGTTAGGGTTAGGGTTAGGGTTAGGGTTAGGGTTAGGGTTAGGGTTAGGGTTAGGGTTAGGGTTAGGGTTAGGGTTAGGGTTAGGGTTAGGGTTAGGGTTAGGGTTAGGGTTAGGGTTAGGGTTAGGGTTAGGGTTAGGGTTAGGGTTAGGGTTAGGGTTAGGGTTAGGGTTAGGGTTAGGGTTAGGGTTAGGGTTAGGGTTAGGGTTAGGGTTAGGGTTAGGGTTAGGGTTAGGGTTAGGGTTAGGGTTAGGGTTAGGGTTAGGGTTAGGGTTAGGGTTAGGGTTAGGGTTAGGGTTAGGGTTAGGGTTAGGGTTAGGGTTAGGGTTAGGGTTAGGGTTAGGGTTAGGGTTAGGGTTAGGGTTAGGGTTAGGGTTAGGGTTAGGGTTAGGGTTAGGGTTAGGGTTAGGGTTAGGGTTAGGGTTAGGGTTAGGGTTAGGGTTAGGGTTAGGGTTAGGGTTAGGGTTAGGGTTAGGGTTAGGGTTAGGGTTAGGGTTAGGGTTAGGGTTAGGGTTAGGGTTAGGGTTAGGGTTAGGGTTAGGGTTAGGGTTAGGGTTAGGGTTAGGGTTAGGGTTAGGGTTAGGGTTAGGGTTAGGGTTAGGGTTAGGGTTAGGGTTAGGGTTAGGGTTAGGGTTAGGGTTAGGGTTAGGGTTAGGGTTAGGGTTAGGGTTAGGGTTAGGGTTAGGGTTAGGGTTAGGGTTAGGGTTAGGGTTAGGGTTAGGGTTAGGGTTAGGGTTAGGGTTAGGGTTAGGGTTAGGGTTAGGGTTAGGGTTAGGGTTAGGGTTAGGGTTAGGGTTAGGGTTAGGGTTAGGGTTAGGGTTAGGGTTAGGGTTAGGGTTAGGGTTAGGGTTAGGGTTAGGGTTAGGGTTAGGGTTAGGGTTAGGGTTAGGGTTAGGGTTAGGGTTAGGGTTAGGGTTAGGGTTAGGGTTAGGGTTAGGGTTAGGGTTAGGGTTAGGGTTAGGGTTAGGGTTAGGGTTAGGGTTAGGGTTAGGGTTAGGGTTAGGGTTAGGGTTAGGGTTAGGGTTAGGGTTAGGGTTAGGGTTAGGGTTAGGGTTAGGGTTTGGGTTAGGGTTAGGGTTAGGGTTAGGGTTAGGGTTAGGGTTAGGGTTAGGGTTAGGGTTAGGGTTAGGGTTAGGGTTAGGGTTAGGGTTAGGGTTAGGGTTAGGGTTAGGGTTAGGGTTAGGGTTAGGGTTAGGGTTAGGGTTAGGGTTAGGGTTAGGGTTAGGGTTAGGGTTAGGGTTAGGGTTAGGGTTAGGGTTAGGGTTAGGGTTAGGGTTAGGGTTAGGGTTAGGGTTAGGGTTAGGGTTAGGGTTAGGGTTAGGGTTAGGGTTAGGGTTAGGGTTAGGGTTAGGGTTAGGGTTAGGGTTAGGGTTAGGGTTAGGGTTAGGGTTAGGGTTAGGGTTAGGGTTAGGGTTAGGGTTAGGGTTAGGGTTAGGGTTAGGGTTAGGGTTAGGGTTAGGGTTAGGGTTAGGGTTAGGGTTAGGGTTAGGGTTAGGGTTAGGGTTAGGGTTAGGGTTAGGGTTAGGGTTAGGGTTAGGGTTAGGGTTAGGGTTAGGGTTAGGGTTAGGGTTAGGGTTAGGGTTAGGGTTAGGGTTAGGGTTAGGGTTAGGGTTAGGGTTAGGGTTAGGGTTAGGGTTAGGGTTAGGGTTAGGGTTAGGGTTAGGGTTAGGGTTAGGGTTAGGGTTAGGGTTAGGGTTAGGGTTAGGGTTAGGGTTAGGGTTAGGGTTAGGGTTAGGGTTAGGGTTAGGGTTAGGGTTAGGGTTAGGGTTAGGGTTAGGGTTAGGGTTAGGGTTAGGGTTAGGGTTAGGGTTAGGGTTAGGGTTAGGGTTAGGGTTAGGGTTAGGGTTAGGGTTAGGGTTAGGGTTAGGGTTAGGGTTAGGGTTAGGGTTAGGGTTAGGGTTAGGGTTAGGGTTAGGGTTAGGGTTAGGGTTAGGGTTAGGGTTAGGGTTAGGGTTAGGGTTAGGGTTAGGGTTAGGGTTAGGGTTAGGGTTAGGGTTAGGGTTAGGGTTAGGGTTAGGGTTAGGGTTAGGGTTAGGGTTAGGGTTAGGGTTAGGGTTAGGGTTAGGGTTAGGGTTAGGGTTAGGGTTAGGGTTAGGGTTAGGGTTAGGGTTAGGGTTAGGGTTAGGGTTAGGGTTAGGGTTAGGGTTAGGGTTAGGGTTAGGGTTAGGGTTAGGGTTAGGGTTAGGGTTAGGGTTAGGGTTAGGGTTAGGGTTAGGGTTAGGGTTAGGGTTAGGGTTAGGGTTAGGGTTAGGGTTAGGGTTAGGGTTAGGGTTAGGGTTAGGGTTAGGGTTAGGGTTAGGGTTAGGGTTAGGGTTAGGGTTAGGGTTAGGGTTAGGGTTAGGGTTAGGGTTAGGGTTAGGGTTAGGGTTAGGGTTAGGGTTAGGGTTAGGGTTAGGGTTAGGGTTAGGGTTAGGGTTAGGGTTAGGGTTAGGGTTAGGGTTAGGGTTAGGGTTAGGGTTAGGGTTAGGGTTAGGGTTAGGGTTAGGGTTAGGGTTAGGGTTAGGGTTAGGGTTAGGGTTAGGGTTAGGGTTAGGGTTAGGGTTAGGGTTAGGGTTAGGGTTAGGGTTAGGGTTAGGGTTAGGGTTAGGGTTAGGGTTAGGGTTAGGGTTAGGGTTAGGGTTAGGGTTAGGGTTAGGGTTAGGGTTAGGGTTAGGGTTAGGGTTAGGGTTAGGGTTAGGGTTAGGGTTAGGGTTAGGGTTAGGGTTAGGGTTAGGGTTAGGGTTAGGGTTAGGGTTAGGGTTAGGGTTAGGGTTAGGGTTAGGGTTAGGGTTAGGGTTAGGGTTAGGGTTAGGGTTAGGGTTAGGGTTAGGGTTAGGGTTAGGGTTAGGGTTAGGGTTAGGGTTAGGGTTAGGGTTAGGGTTAGGGTTAGGGTTAGGGTTAGGGTTAGGGTTAGGGTTAGGGTTAGGGTTAGGGTTAGGGTTAGGGTTAGGGTTAGGGTTAGGGTTAGGGTTAGGGTTAGGGTTAGGGTTAGGGTTAGGGTTAGGGTTAGGGTTAGGGTTAGGGTTAGGGTTAGGGTTAGGGTTAGGGTTAGGGTTAGGGTTAGGGTTAGGGTTAGGGTTAGGGTTAGGGTTAGGGTTAGGGTTAGGGTTAGGGTTAGGGTTAGGGTTAGGGTTAGGGTTAGGGTTAGGGTTAGGGTTAGGGTTAGGGTTAGGGTTAGGGTTAGGGTTAGGGTTAGGGTTAGGGTTAGGGTTAGGGTTAGGGTTAGGGTTAGGGTTAGGGTTAGGGTTAGGGTTAGGGTTAGGGTTAGGGTTAGGGTTAGGGTTAGGGTTAGGGTTAGGGTTAGGGTTAGGGTTAGGGTTAGGGTTAGGGTTAGGGTTAGGGTTAGGGTTAGGGTTAGGGTTAGGGTTAGGGTTAGGGTTAGGGTTAGGGTTAGGGTTAGGGTTAGGGTTAGGGTTAGGGTTAGGGTTAGGGTTAGGGTTAGGGTTAGGGTTAGGGTTAGGGTTAGGGTTAGGGTTAGGGTTAGGGTTAGGGTTAGGGTTAGGGTTAGGGTTAGGGTTAGGGTTAGGGTTAGGGTTAGGGTTAGGGTTAGGGTTAGGGTTAGGGTTAGGGTTAGGGTTAGGGTTAGGGTTAGGGTTAGGGTTAGGGTTAGGGTTAGGGTTAGGGTTAGGGTTAGGGTTAGGGTTAGGGTTAGGGTTAGGGTTAGGGTTAGGGTTAGGGTTAGGGTTAGGGTTAGGGTTAGGGTTAGGGTTAGGGTTAGGGTTAGGGTTAGGGTTAGGGTTAGGGTTAGGGTTAGGGTTAGGGTTAGGGTTAGGGTTAGGGTTAGGGTTAGGGTTAGGGTTAGGGTTAGGGTTAGGGTTAGGGTTAGGGTTAGGGTTAGGGTTAGGGTTAGGGTTAGGGTTAGGGTTAGGGTTAGGGTTAGGGTTAGGGTTAGGGTTAGGGTTAGGGTTAGGGTTAGGGTTAGGGTTAGGGTTAGGGTTAGGGTTAGGGTTAGGGTTAGGGTTAGGGTTAGGGTTAGGGTTAGGGTTAGGGTTAGGGTTAGGGTTAGGGTTAGGGTTAGGGTTAGGGTTAGGGTTAGGGTTAGGGTTAGGGTTAGGGTTAGGGTTAGGGTTAGGGTTAGGGTTAGGGTTAGGGTTAGGGTTAGGGTTAGGGTTAGGGTTAGGGTTAGGGTTAGGGTTAGGGTTAGGGTTAGGGTTAGGGTTAGGGTTAGGGTTAGGGTTAGGGTTAGGGTTAGGGTTAGGGTTAGGGTTAGGGTTAGGGTTAGGGTTAGGGTTAGG